>NC_084624.1:9934343-9939343 GCF_033978795.1 Nerophis ophidion | reverse complement strand
GCACAACCTGGACGAGCCCCCACCCTTCCTGGAGGTCCGATCAGCTACCCGCTCCCTCAAAAACAACAAATCCCCCGTTAATGACAACATCCCGGCTGAACTGCTGAAGCAAGGAGGATACTTCTGCACAAGAACATTGCACCGGTACATCACACAAGTCTGGGCTGAAGAGAATGTCCCACAACAATGGAGAGACGCCAATGTAGTCACTATTTACAAGAACAAGGGTGACAAGGCTGTCTGTGGCAACAGTAGGGGCATTTCACTCCTTGCTGTTGCCGGTAAAGTTCTGGCAAAAGTGATGCTCCAGAGGCTGATTAATAACATCACTGAGTCGATTTTGCCTGAATCACAGTGCGGGTTTAGAAAGAGTAGGAGCACAGTGGACATGATTTTCACAGCTAGACAGCTGCAGGAAAAATGTAGGGAACAACACCAGGACCTTTTCATGGCCTTTGTCGACCTCTCCAAAGCCTTCGACACGGTTCAGAGGGAACTTTTATGGGAAGTCCTCCTCAGGTGTGGCTGTCCCATTAAGTTTGTTAGCATCCTCCGTCAGTTTCATGATGGAATGACTGCTCGAGTGACCATAGGAGGTCAAGAGTCTGCCCCCTTCCCCGTACATACAGGAGTAAGGCAGGGGTGTGTACTAGCACCAGTGCTTTTCAACATCTTCTTGCTATGTGTTACCAAGCTTCTCCACAAGGAGATTGAGGACAGGAGCGGTGTGACAGTGGACTTTCGTCGAGATGGCAACCTCTTTAATATCAGGAGGCTTCAGGCTACCACCAAACTGCAAAGGGAGAGAATTGTTGAGTTGCAGTACGCAGATGACTGTGTTCTTGTATCTCACAGCCCACAAGACCTCCAGTCTGTTCTTGCTGCTGCGGTGAGAGCGTACGGCAGGATGGGACTGACCGTCAACACCAGCAAGACGTAAGTAGTCTGCCAGTGGAGCTCCAACAAGCCATCTACATCTCCTGTCTTCACTGTTTCTGGAGAACAAATAGCAGTCGTTCCATCCTTCAAATACCTGGGGAGCATTCTTTCTAGTGACAACACTGTTGATGGCCGTTATCTACCGCCCCCCAGGGCCCTATTCGGACTTTATTAGTGAATTCTCAGAGTTTGTTGCTGATCTAGTGACGCACGCCGATAATATAATTATAATGGGGGACTTTAATATCCATATGAATACCCCATTGGACCCACCGTGCGTGGCGCTCCAGACTATAATTGATAGCTGTGGTCTTACACAAATAATAAATGAACCGACGCATCGCAGCGGTAATACGATAGACCTAGTGCTTGTCAGAGGTATCACCGTCTCCAAAGTTATGATACTCCCGTATACTAAAGTAATGTCCGATCATTACCTTATAAAATTCGAAGTTCAGACTCATGTTCGGCAAGCTAATAATAATAATAACTGCTATAGCAGCCGCAACATTAATGCTGCCACAACGACGACTCTTGCGGACCTACTGCCCTCGGTAATGGCACCGTTCCCAAAGTATGTGGGCTCTATTGATAACCTCACTAACAACTTTAACAACGCCCTGCGCGAAACCATTGATAGTATAGCACCGCTGAAGTTAAAAAAGGCTCCAAAAAGGCGTACGCCATGGTTTACTGAAGAAACTAGAGCTCAGAAATTATTATGTAGAAAGCTGGAACGCAAATGGCGCACGACTAAACTTGAGGTGCACCATCAAGCATGGAGTGATAGTTTAATAACTTATAAACGCATGCTTACCTTAGCTAAAACTAATTATTACTCAAATCTCATCCGCATTAATAAAAACGATCCAAAATTTTTGTTTAGTACAGTAGCATCGCTAACCCAACAAGGGACTCCTTCCAGTAGCTCCACCCATTCGGCAGATGACTTTATGAAGTTCTTTAATAAGAAAATTGAACTTATTAGAAAGGAGATTAAAGACAATGCGTCCCAGCTACAACGGGGTTATAGTAACACAGATACGATTGTATATACGGCGGATACTGCAAATATCCAAAATAGTTTCTCTCGTTTTGATGAAATAACATTAGAAGGATTGTTACAACGTGTAAATGGAATAAAACAAACAACATGTTTACTTGACCCACTTCCTGGGAAACTTATCAAGGAGCTTTTTGTATTATTAGGTCCATCAGTGCTAAATATTATAAACTTATCACTTTCCTCGGGCACTGTTCCCGTTGCATTCAAAAAAGCGGTTATTCATCCTCTCCTTAAAAGACCTAACCTCGATCCAGACCTCATGGTAAACTACCGACCGGTGTCTCACCTTCCCTTTATTTCGAAAATCCTCGAAAAAATTGTTGCAGAGCAGCTAAATGAGCACTTAGCGTTTAACAATCTATGTGAAACCTTTCAATCCGGTTTCAGGGCAAATCACTCGACTGAGACAGCCCTCGCAAAACTGACTAATGATCTATTGCTAACGATGGACTCTGATGCGTCATCTATGTTGCTGCTCCTCGATCTTAGCGCTGCTTTCGATACCGTCGATCATAATATTTTATTAGAGCGTATCAAAATACGAATTGGTATTTCGGACTCAGCCCTGTCATGGTTTAACTCTTATCTTACTGATAGGATGCAGTGCGTCTCCTATAACAGTGTGACCTCGGACTATGTTAAGGTAACGTGTGGAGTTCCCCAGGGTTCGGTCCTTGGCCCTGTACTCTTCAGCATCTACATGCTGCCGCTAGGTGACGTCATACGCAAATACGGTATTAGCTTTCACTGTTATGCTGATGACACCCAACTTTACATGCCCCTAAAGCTGACCAACACGCCGGACTGTATTCAGTTGGAAGCGTGTCTTAATGAAATTAAACAATGGATGTCCGCTAACTTTTTGCAACTTAATGCCAAAAAAACGGAAATGCTGATTATCGGTCCTGCTAGACACCGACCTCTATTTAATAATACAACTTTAACATTTGACAACCAAATAATAAAACAAGGTGACTCTGTAAAAAATCTGGGTATTATCTTCGACCCAACTCTCTCCTTTGAGTCACACATTAAAAGCGTTACTAAAACGGCCTTCTTTCATCTCCGTAATATCGCTAAAATTCGCTCCATTTTGTCCACTAAAGACGCCGAGATCATTATCCATGCGTTTGTTACGTCTCGTCTCGATTACTGTAACGTATTATTTTCGGGTCTCCCAATGTCTAGCATTAAAAGATTACAGTTGGTACAAAATGCGGCTGCTAGACTTTTGACAAGAACAAGAAAGTTTGATCATATTACGCCTGTACTGGCTCACCTGCACTGGCTTCCTGTGCACTTAAGATGTGACTTTAAGGTTTTACTACTTACGTATAAAATACTACACGGTCTAGCTCCAGCCTATCTTGCCGATTGTATTGTACCGTATGTCCCGGCAAGAAATCTGCGTTCAAAAGACTCCGGCTTATTAGTGATTCCTAGAGCTCAAAAAAAGTCTGCGGGCTATAGAGCGTTTTCCGTTCGGGCTCCAGTACTCTGGAATGCCCTCCCGGTAACAGTTCGAGATGCTACCTCAGTAGAAGCATTTAAGTCTCATCTTAAAACTCATTTGTATACTCTAGCCTTTAAATAGACCTCCTTTTTAGACCAGTTGATCTGCCGCTTCTTTTCTTTCTCCTATGTCCCCCCCTCCCTTGTGGAGGGGGTCCGGTCCGATGACCATGGATGAAGTACTGACTGTCCAGAGTCGAGACCCAGGATGGACCGCTCGTCGGGACCCAGGATGGACCGCTCGCCTGTATCGGTTGGGGACATCTCTACGCTGCTGATCCGCTTGAGATGGTTTCCTGTGGACGGGACTCTCACTGCTGTCTTGGAGCCACTATGGATTGAACTTTCACAGTATCATGTTAGACCCGCTCGACATCCATTGCTTTCGGTCCCCTAGAGGGGGGGGGTTGCCCACATCTGAGGTCCTCTCCAAGGTTTCTCATAGTCAGCATTGTTGCTGGCGTCCCACTGAATGTGAATTCTCCCTGCCCACTGGGTGTGAGTTTTCCTTGCCCTTTTGTGGGTTCTTCCGAGGATGTTGTAGTCGTAATGATTTGTGCAGTCCTTTGAGACATTTGTGATTTGGGGCTATATAAATAAACATTGATTGATAGTGAGGTCCAGAACAGGATTAAGCAGGCAGCGGCAGCTTTTGGGAGACTCAGGCGTCGGATCTTCCAAAACAAGAACCTCCATCTACACACAAAGGTCTCTGTCTATCAAGCCATCTGCCTCACTACCCTCCTCTACAGCTGTGAAGCCTGGGTAACCTACACCCGCCACATCAAGGCCCTAGAGCAGTTCCACATACGTTGCCTACAGCGCATCCTGGGGATTACATGGTGTGGTCGTGTGCCTCATTCTGAAATACTCTCAAAAACCAACTGCAGGAGTATTGAGGCCATGATCACCCTGCACCAACTACGATGGCTGGGCCACGTAGTAAGGATGCCCTCAGATCGCCTGCCTCGCAAAGTGCTATACGGCCAGCTACACCATGGTCGTCGCTCTGCTGGAGGGCAGAAAAAACGATATAAAGACCAGCTGAAGACTGCACTAAGGAAGTGTAAAATCAGACCTGAGGCCCTGGAGGGTGTGGCTGCTGATCGTAACACCTGGCGTCAGTTGTGCCAGGATGGCAACCGGCTGTTGGAAGAGGATAGGACAGCCAGGAGACAGGAAAAAAGACTCAGGAGGAATACACCTACAGTTGCCGTTTCCACCACCACATTTACATGCCCTACCTGCAGTAGGATCTGTGCATCCAGGATAGGGCTATTCAGCCACCAACGAACTTACCGATAGAAGTGGATGTCGTCATCGGACTCGATGGACAACCATAAGCAAGTAAGTAAGCAAGTCTGTGCGTGTGCGAGTGTGTGTGTGAGTGTGTGTGTGTTTGCACGTGTGTGTAGAAAGGGTGGTCCCCACAAGTCCAGATCAACAACTTGGTCCCTATTCTGTATGATAACCAGTACGTGCG
>NC_084624.1:9681843-9931843 GCF_033978795.1 Nerophis ophidion | reverse complement strand
CCTGGGTCCCGACTCTGGACGAGCGGTCCATCCTGGGTCCCGACTCTGGACGAGCGGTCCATCCTGGGTCCCGACTCTGGACGAGCGGTCCATCCTGGGTCCCGACTCTGGACAGCCAGTACGTCATCCATGGCCACCGGATCGGACCGGACCCCCTCCACAAGGGAGAGTGGGACATAGGAGAAAAAGAAAAGAAACGGCAGATCAACTGGTCTAAAAAGGGAGTCTATTTAAAGGCTAGAGTATACAAATGAGTTTTAAGGTGAGACTTAAATGCTTCTACTGAGGTGGCATCTCGAACTGTTACCGGGAGGGCATTCCATACGTGTGCGTGTGTGTGTGTGTGTGTGTTTGTGCGTGTGTGTGTGAGTCATTCAAGTATTGCAATGTAACCTTGGAAGTGTGTGAAAGGTGTTTAATGACTCACACACACATGCAATCAACTAAATAAAAAATGCTCCCTATTCACACAACACGTTGTTACGATCCACTTCATGGATCGTTTGTTGCTTACTTTTCTGTATGTTTTGATCACGCTTGGACTCTGCCGATCCCTTCAGTTGTTTACATTCGTCACCATGGCTTACCTTCACTTCTGCCTGCTGTGATCCCGTACACCGATGACATCTATTAGAAAAGACAAGAAGCAAGGAATCAGACTGAGACAGGATTCAATTTAGCTCATGAGGAGAGCGTGTCGACCTGTACCCTCGTACAGAGTCATCCCACGCTCTGAGGAGGGAGCTCCGCGCCTCCTTTTTTATTTGGCCATTTCTTGATTACTTGGCTGTAGCTGTTTCTAAGGGGAGGGGGGTCATAAACCACTGTCGCACTAGGTCATAAACAGTTAAAAGAAAAGGTGCTTTGAGCGGTGTCAGGTTTGCCCCCTCTCTGCTTTGTAGATCTCGAGTCATGACAAGGTCTTCCTGTTGCTGTCCAATAGATCAGGGAAACCGACACCTCCACGTCACATCCCATCCCACAGGGATGGGATGTGACGTTGGAGGTTTTCAAGCCCTTTTGCTTGATAAGAACAAAGACAGCTTTTGTCTTCTCACAGGGACTCATGGGATCATAAAGTTGTGTAATAACTTGAATACAATTATTGTGACATTTAATAATAATAATAATAATATTAATAATGAATTAGATTTATATCACGCTTTTCTATTGTTATATACTCAAAGCGCTCACAGAGAAGTGAGAACTCATCATTCATTCACACCTTTACACTTCACAACAACAAAATAATCCAAATAAATAACATTTTCTTTTACTCAAAATCACATTTTTCATCATGATTTTCACATTTATTTTACAAAACCAGTGAAGTTGTGTGAATGGCAAATAAAAACAGAATACAACGATTTAGAAATAATTTTCAACTTATATTCAATCGAATAGACCGCAAAGACAAGATACTTAACGTTTGAATTGGAAAACGTTGTTGTTTTTTGCAAATATTAGCTCATTTGGAATTTGATGCCCGCAAAATCTTTCAAAAAAGCTGGCACAAGTGGCAAAAAAGACTGACAAAGTAGTGATTTAGATCTTAACAGCGTTATAACGCTCTGTTGTAACGTTTTGTTGCTGTTTTCCTGTAGCAGTTTCGCGTCTTCGTTTTAAACGCTATTCCTCCCACCTGCTTTGTGTCAGTGAGCAAGACTATTCACGTCGTTGCTATCCTTCTTCACGTGGACATTGTTGATTGTCATCTCATGTACGGATGCGCTTTGTGGACGCCGTAAGTTTTGCTGTCGTCCAGCATTCTGTTTCGGTTTACTTTTACTTTCCCAGTGCCTTATGATGATTTTTGGTTTAAAGCAGGGGTAGGGAACCTAATGGCTCTAGAGCCAGATGTGGCTCTTTTGATGATTGCATCCGGCTCTCAGGTAAATCTGAGCTGACATTGCTTGACACAATAAGTTATAAATCATTCCAATTGTAATCACAGTGTTAAAAATACTGTTCAAAATAAAAAACATTCTCGTGCATTTTTAATCCATCCATCTGTTTTCTACCACACCTGTTCAAGAAGTTGCGTTAATGGTAAGAAGTTATTTATTTGTTATTGGTTAGTGCGTGGCTTTCCCTCCTGGGGGTTCTTCAGACCACCAAGCACCGACATGAGAGCCTGTTTCAGGGTTACAATATTGTTTTATTTTTCAATAAGTCTCTCAGTTGCTTTCCAGCAATTGTCTTTTTCTCTTTGGTTCTTGCTCGCACTCTGGCTCCAGCCTCAACTCCATCTCTCCTCCTGGCTGCTGTTTATAACAGAGCGACAGGTGATTAGATAACAAGGCCCAGGTGGGCCGTCTACGCACCTGTCGCTGATTTCAAGGCCGGTCCTGGCACACCCCGTTTCGCTGCAGGTCCACAGGCCACGCCCCCTCCACAGTTAGCTTCAGAATAACAATTTTATTACACAGAATAAGAGACTTATTATACTCTAGAAATGTTGGTCTTACTTAGAAATGCACGCGTTTAGTTGTGTTCAGTGTTAAAAAAAAATATTATATGGATCTTACAGAAATACATTTTAAAATATTTGGCTTCTTGGCTTTCTCTGCCAAAAAGGTTCCCGACCCCTAGTTTAAAGTGAAGTGAAGTGAAGTGAATTATATTTTATATAGCGCTTTTCTCAAGTGACTCAAAGCGCTTTACATAGTGACACCCAATATCTAAGTTACATTTAAACCAGTGTGGGTGGCACTGGAAGCAGGTGGGTAAAGTGTCTTGCCCAAGGACACAACGGCAGTAACTAGGATGGCACAAGCGGGAATCGAACCTGCAACCCTCAAGTTGCTGGCACGGCCACTCTACCAACCGAGCTATGCCGCCCCATAAAGCATGACATACCTTTTTTTTTTTACCTGCACCCTGCCTCCCGCTGCGATCTGCATACTGGAATCACAACTAACCATCCTTGTCTCAATCGACACATTCTGACTTTTACAAAGCAGTTACCGCCCGACATGAAGTATTACGTGGTTACTGTCAGGCTTGTCACTGACAGTTTAGTTATGTTATGGTTTTTCCTCTGTCATTTCCTGTCAGCGCTCTTATTTTGGTTATTTTCTGATTGTCTCCCGGAGTGCTGCTCCCCCTCAGCTGCGGCTGATTGGCACCTGGCTACACCTGGTGTCAATCAGCCAATGCTATTTAAACCTGCTTTGTCCTCCACACTGGGTTAAAGTATTGTCGTGTCGTGTCATTGTATGCTGTAAGCTGTTCCCTGGATCCTGACTCCTGTTCCTGCCTCCTGGTTTCTGGTTCGTGTTTTCCTTTTCTTATTTTTGAACATTAAAACCCTGTTTCCCTGCTCAATGCCTGCCACCATCCCTGCATCTTGGAGTTCGTCAACAACACCCCCTGACTGAATACTCCAACCAGATTCTAACCCCGCAGAGATTTCAATGGCAGAGAGACTTGACAGAATTCTTCAGATGATGGCTAAATTAAAGAAAAGTTCAGCCGCCTTTCAAGCCCTTTCCCACCCACCTCTGTCGTCTGTGGGCCTATCTGGGGACGTCTGGGATCCGTCCCTTGAGGGGGGGGCTATGAGTAGCTGTCCAGCTGGGGAAGCACAGCTACTTCCCACCCCAGTGGGTCTGCAACAGACGGCGCCATCATCTCCGGTGGGCCGGCAGACGCCACCATCATCTCCGATGGGCCGGCAGACACCACCATCATCTCCGGTGGGTCTGCAACCGATGGCGCCATCATCTCCGGTGGGTCTGCAACAGACGGCGCCATCATCTCCAGTGGGTCTCCAGCAGAGGGCGCCACCATCCTCTCTGGTGGGTCTTCAGGAGAGGGCGCCACCATCGTCTCCGGTGGGTCTCCAGCAAAGGGCACCACCATCGTCTCCGGTGGGTCTCCAGCAAAGGGCCCCACCATCATCTCCGATGGGCCGGCAGACACCACCATCATCTCCGGTGGGTCTGCAACAGACGGCGCCATCATCTCCAGTGGGTCTCCAGCAGAGGGCGCCACCATCCTCACTGGTGGGTCTTCAGGAGAGGGCGCCACCATCGTCTCCGGTGGGTCTCCAGCAAAGGGCACCACCATCGTCTCCGGTGTGTCTCCAGCAAAGGGCCCCGCCATCATCTCCGGTGGGCCAGCAGAGGGCGCCACCATCGTCTCCGGTGGGCCAACAGAGGGCACAACCATCGTCTCCGGTGGGCCAACAGAGGGCACAACCATCGTCTCCGGTGGGCCAACAGAGGGCACAACCATCGTCTCCAGTGGGCCGGCAGTGCGCGCCACCATCCTCTCGTCGGCCACGGATGTGGTCGTTCCTTGGGCGACCGCCCCGCAAACCGTGGCGACGTTCAACTCGCCTTTGCCACCCGACTCTTCCCCGCTGGTTGCGGGGACACTTGGCCTGGTGCCCCACCTCCTTGTCCTCCTTCCACCCTCCCGTGACTTTGGACTGTTTTTTTGGGGGCGGATTTTGTAGAACGTCTGTGTGACAGACTCTTGCCGTCGTCGTGCCGGTTAAATGGACCACCCAGAAAGGACATGCTTTTGAGTAGGTTTGACTTTTTTATTTTTCAATAAAGCTTGTTTGCGGTCGGGTCGCTGTTCAGCTCCTTCCCTCACTGCTCGTTCCCGGTCTGATTTTCAGCTGCCATCGTCCTCGTCCTCGTCTGCTTTTTGGGGCTCTTGCTCTTCACTCACTGCTGCTGACACTGCACCTCCTTCTGGCCCGATCTTTCCTCCTTCTCCCCTTTTATACAGCGTGAGGAGATGAGTTAATTGTGTGCCGGTGTGCCAGCCATGCACCTGATCTTGCCCGTAGCGTTGCTCCCGGCACGCCCCGCCTCTCCGCTCAGCCGCATTCTTTGCCTCCTTGCCGCCATCTTGGGCAGGGGCTCCAGCGTGCCCTGCCCCGTCGTCGAACTGTCGGCTCCGCCTCTCCACAGTCTGGTTTCCGTTATGGGAAGGGGGGCTACTGTCAGGCTTGTCCCTGACAGTATAGTTATGTTTTGTTTTTTCCTCTTTCATTTCCTGTCAGCGCTCTTATTTTGGATATTTCCTGATTGTCTCCCTGAGTGCTGATCCCCCTCAGCTGCGGCTGATTGGCACCTGGCCACACCTGGGGTCAATCAGCCAGGTGCTATTTCAACCTGCTTTGTCCTCCACTCTTGGTTGGAGTATTGTTGTGTCGTGTTGTGTCGTTGTATGCTGTAAGCTGTTCCCTGGATCCTGACTCCTGTTCCTGCTTCCTGGTTTCTGGTTGGTGTTTTTTACTTTTCTTATTTTTGAACATTAAAACCATGTTTCCCTGCTCAATGCCTGCCACCATCCCTGCATCTTGGGGTTTGTCAACAACACAAGACAGACACTATTTGCAGATTATAATCATTGATTTGGTTGAAAAACACTGTTCCGGGATATATTTGATGAAAGCGCAAGACAGAAAAAGAACAAAAGTAACATTTTTTTGACATTGACTTTCCTCCTCTATGGTGACGTTGTATCTTCTTCAGTTGTGATGAAATGTTATTAATAGCACTTTCACACCGTCACGTCCCTTCCATGTCTGACATGAAAAGGCCCTGTGAGGACCATCTGTTCGTCAACGTGAACCACTATGCGTCACTATGGCGCCCTCTGGTGGCCTGTCATGCATTGTGCATTGGGGGAAACACTATTTTGGACAAAACAGAGCACAAAACTCAGTTAACAAAAATTAACATTTTTTCAGCTTGACTTTAGGATCTTGCACAGGAGCATTTTTAGATTTTAGACTGGTGGTTCTGAGCCTTTTGTCATCAAGTACCAACCCTAGTGGTTAGAGCAGGGGTGTCAAACTCATTTTAGACATGATAGGCCACATGGAGAAAAAATCTTCTTCCAAGTGGGCTGGACTGGTAAAATCACGGCAAGATAACTTAAAAATAAAGACAAATACAGATTGTTTTCCTTGTTTAAAAATAGAAGAAGCACATTCTGAAAATGTACAAATCATAATGTTGTCGGGTTTATTTTACACTTACATGTTGCGGCTAATAGTATTTGTCGTGTGTGGAAAACTCGCACTTCCGGGTTTTTCGGATCACCAATCTTCCATTTTTAAGAGAATGTTCTATTTTGCAAAAAATTGTCTTTGTGCTTTTTAGCAATTGTCTTTTCGTCAGTCTCGCTCGTGCTCGTGCTCCACCGTCAACCACCCCTCTCTCCTTCCCGGCTGTTGCCTTTAACGGAGCGACAGCCGATTAGATAAGCACACCCATCTACGCACCTGTCGCTGATCTCGAATTCGTTCCTGGCACACCCTGCTTTGTTGCAGGACTGCAGGCCACGCCCCCCTCCACATCGTTATTTATACTTTCTGAATAAATTATGTGATAATGTTCATCAGTCAACTCATTTTCCATCTATCAGAATAAAAAATATATATTTTCTTATATATGTAGCATAATCTAGATTAGAAAGATACAAATAATTGCTAGTGCGACATCTGGTGGACACATCTAGAACAGCAGTTTTTTTTTCATTCAAAAATTTCGGCTCATTTTTGTACTTCGCAAACTCATCCCGCGAAGTGAAGTGAATTATATTTATATAGCGCTTTTTCTCAAGTGACTCAAAGCAGTTTACATAGTGAAACCCAATATCTAAGTTACATTCAAACCAGGGTGGGTGGCACTGGAAGCAGGTGGGTAAAGTGTCTTGCCCAAGGACACAACGGCAGTGACTAGTTTGGCAGAAGCTGGAATCGAACCTGCAACCCTCAAGTTGCTGGCACGGCCACTCTACCAACCGAGCTAAACCGCCCCGCTAAACCGAATAAAACCTGTTCGTACGTTTGACACCCCTGAGTTAGAGTGTCTGACCTGAGATCGGTAGGTCGTGAGTTCAAACCCCGGCCGAGTCATACCAAAGACTATAAAATGGAACCCATTGCCTCCCTGCTTGGCACTCAGCATCCAGGCTTGGAATTAGGGGTTAAATCACCAAAAATGATTCCTGGGCGCGGCCATCGCTGCTGCTCACTGCTCCCCTCACCCCCCAGAGGGTGGTAAAAAGGGGATGGCTCCTCTTCTCCTAAAACCATCAATGTCACGACGTGAGGACGCGCCGTCATGCCGGTTTAAGAAAAAAAAAAAAAAAATGGGGATCCGGTACTTTTCAAACAGCCTATAGTACCATTTTTGATTCATTAGTACCGTGATACTATACTAATACCGGATACCGTACAACTAACAACAACACAATACATCCTGCCTTGGTGGAGGTATTAAACACACCGACATCATAAAGAAGAACTTTACCCCCCAGGGGAGGGCAAACACCTGCTAAGTTAATGTGGACAAGCGGTAGGAAATGAATGGATGGATGGATATTTGGGTGAGAATGAGAGTTACAAAAAAAAAACTACACGAACAATAAGCCAGAAAATGGCTTTTCATTAAGAGGGATGAAGCTTTACAGACAACCACATGGTTTCATCTTCTAAATCAGTGTTTTTCAACCACTGTGCTGCGGCACACAAGATACAGTCTGGTGTGCCGTGGGAGATGATCTAATTTCACTTATTTGGGTTAAAAATATGTTTTGCAAACCAGTAGTTATAGTCTGCAAATGATGTGTTGTTGTTGAGTGTGGGTGCTGTCTAGAGCTCGGCAGAGTAACCTTGTAATACGCTTCCATATCAGTAGGTGGCAGCAGGTAGCTAATTGCTTTGTAGATGTCGGAAACAGCGGAAGGCAGTGTGCAGGTAAAAAGGCTTAAACAGAAAATACCAAAAGGCGAGTACCCCTAAGAAAAGGCATCGAAGCTTAGGGAAGGATATGCAGAACGAAATTAAAACTGAACTGGCTACAAAGTAAACAAAAACAGAATGCTGGACGACAGCAAAGACTTACTGCAGATCAAAGATGGCGCCCACAATGTACATCCGAACATGACATGACAATCAACAACTGAAATATTCCATCCATTCATCTTCTTCCACTTAGCCGAGGTCGGGTCGCGGGGGCAGCAGCCTAAGCAGGGAAGCCCAGACTTTCCTCTCCCCAGCCACTTCGTCCAGCTCTACCCGGGGGATCCCGAGGCCTTCCCAGGCCAGCCGGGAGACACAGTCTTCCCAACGTGTACTGGGTCTTCCCTGTGGACGTGCTCGAAACACCTCCCTAGGGAGGTGTTTGGGTGGCATCCTGACCAGATGCCCGAACCACCTCATCTGGCTCCTCTCCATGTGAAGGAGCAGCGGCTTTACTTTGAGTTCCTCCCGGATGGCAGAGCTTCTCACCCTATCTCTAAGGGAGAGGAAACTTATTTGGGCCGCTTGTACCCGTGATCTTGTCCTTTCGGTCATGACCCAAAGCTCATGACCAAAGGTGAGGATGGGGACGTAGATCGAGCGGTAAATTGAGAGCTTTTCCTTCCGGCTCAGCTCCTTCTTCACCACAACGGATCGATACAGCGTCCGCATTACTGAAGACACCACACCGATCCGCCTGTTGATCTCGCAATCCACTCTTCCCTCACTCGTGAACAAGACTCCTAGGTACTTGAACTCCTCCACTTGGGGCAGGGTCTCCTCCCCAACCCGGAGATGGCATTCCACCCTTTTCCGGCGAGAACCATGGACTCGTACTTGGAGTTGCTGATTCTCATCCCAGTCGCTTCACACTCGGCTGCGAACCGATCCAATGAGAGCTAAAGATCTTGGCCAGATGAAGCCATCAGGACTACACCATCTGAGAAAATCAGAGACCTAACCGGAACCCCTCAACGCCTTGACTGCGCCTAGAAATTCTGTCCATAAAAGTTATGAACAGAATGGGTGACAAAGGGTCCAACCCTCACTGGAAACGTGTCCGACTTACCGCCGGCAATGCGGACCAAGTTCTGACACTGATCGTACAGGGAGCGGACCGCCACAATCAGACAGTCCGATACCCCATACTCTCTGAGCACTCCCCACAGGACTTCCCGAGGGACACGGTCCAATGCCTTCTCCAAGTCCACAAAGCACATGTAGACTGGTTGGGCAAACTCCCATGCACCCTCAAGAACCCTGCGGAGAGTATAGAACTGGTCCACAGTTCCACGACCAGGAGGAAAACCACACGGTTCCTCCTGAATCCGAGGTTGGACTATCCGACATAGCCTCCTCTCCAGTACACCTGAATAGACCTTACCGGGAAAGCTGAGGAGTGTGATCCCACGATAGTTGGAACCCACCCTCCGGTTCCCGTTCTTGAAGAGAGGAACCACCAAGACAGCCCCACAACATATTTTGTTCATGTTGCATCTCCGACATGAACATGGAGTTTCCTCGCAAGAACAAAGCTTCTTTGTCTTCTTCTTTGTACAAAGTGCATCTGATATCAAAGCAGAGCATTGTGGTCCGAGCAAAACAAAGCCGTGGGAGCTGGTACCGCTCAGGGACAACAGGACGCTGATCAGTCCGGCAGATTCACTTCAAAGCACAATTGTTGATATCATGACTGCTGATATCAGTCAATCGGTATTAGCCGACGCTTAAATACACGGAATCTGGCCGTGAATGTTCATCTAAGCATTCAGTCAATTTATCAATAACTCCTGCTTCTGGCCCTTCCTCGTCATTGTGATCTACCACTCATCCATCCAAATATCGATACTAAGGGTACAGTATCAGATTCTTATTACCAAAATTATTTGTACAAACCCCAAAAGCAGTGAAGTTGTCACGTTGTGTAAATGGTAAATAAAAACCGAATACATCCATACACCCATCCATTTTCTACCGCTTTTCCCCTTAGGAGGGTCACTGGAGCCTATCTCGGCTGAATGTTGTATTGGCCCTGCGATGCGGTGGCGACTTGTCCAGGGTGTGCCCCGCCTTCCGCCCGAATGCAGCTGATGAACCAAATACAATGTGTGAAGAGACGGAGCCGACGGAGCGGCAGGGCACGCTGGAGCCTGGACCAAGATGGCGGCGAGGAGGCGGGGAGTGCAAAGGAGCGGCGAGGCGAGGATTGCCGGGAGCGACGCCACAGGCGAGATCAGGTGCGTGAATCGCGCACACGGACACAATTGTTGTATCTCCTCCCAATGTATCAATCAATCAATCAATGTTTACTTATATAGCCCTAAATCACTAGTGTCTCAAAGGGCTGCACAAACCACCACGACATCCTCAGTAGGCCCACATAAGGGCAAGGAAAACTCACACCCAGTGGGACATCGGTGACAATAATGACCCAGTGGGACGTCTGTGACAATGATGACTATGAGAACCTTGGAGAGGAGGAAAGCAATGGATGTCGAGCGGGTCTAACATGATACTGTGAAAGTTCCATCCACAATGGATCCAACACAGTCGCGAGTATAAAAGGGGAGAAGGAGGAGAGATGGAGGCAGGAGTTGGAGAGCCCGCAGCACAGTTGAGTTGTGGACCCCAGGAAGACTAGTGGGTTGTTGTGGCAACCAGCTAATGGGGATCCTTAATAAAAAAATCAAATCAAATCAAGCAGTGGATGAGTAGCGAAAGAGACCGAGAGCCAGACGACGACGACGATGGGGGCGGCTGAAGAGCGAGACGGAGGAGCGAGCAGTGGGAGAGACGACAGCGCAAAAGTTTTCTTTATTTGAAAAAATAAAAAAGGGTCAAACCTGCACGAGAATGTCCTTCCTTGGTGGTCCATGGAACCCTTACGACGGAAAGAGTCCGTCACACAATGATTTGCAGGGATTTGCAGTCTATCCCCATCCATCCATTTTCTACGGCTTATTCCCTTTTGGGGGGGCGCTGGCGCCTATCTCAGCTACAATCGGGCGGAAGGCGGGGTACACCCTGGACAAGTGGCCACCTCATCGCAGGGCGGATTTGCAGTCTATTCAATTGAAAAAAATAAAAATAAAAATAAAAATAAATAAAAAAAAATATATATATATATATATATATATTCAGTTGAATAGACTGCAAAGACAAGATATTTAACATTCGAACTAGTTAACTTTGTTATTTTTTGCAAATATTAGCTCGTTCGGAATTTGTTGCGTGCAACATGTTTCAAAAAAGCTGCCACAAGTGGCAAAAAAGACCGGGGAAAGTTGAGGAATGCTCTTCAAAAACTTATTTGGAACATCATCAACATCGGCGGTCAGTTGAAGAGAGTATGACGATCCTCCTGGTAGGGAGGGGGGGGGGGGTATCCTTTTATGGAGGATGCCTGTGCATGACTTTGTTTAACGTGGAGAAACTGGTGCACAGATCACAGTCACCACATGATCCTTGACAGATCCGGGTCAGGGTCCAGTGGCATGGAGTCCAAGACGACTGTGTACTCTTTTCTGCTGCAGCCTTCTTCTGCCATCCAGCTCCATAGATTTCGTAGTCATCCTCCGCCTGTTCCAGCATTGAGGTCTTGGGTCATTATTTCCCCGTAACTGGGCCCACATGGACGTGGGGGTGCCTTCTTCCTAGTTCTGACATCTACCGTCTTCCGCCTGCTCCGCCGTGGTCTTCACCGTATCCCAACAAAACAGGCCCAGAGTATAATACTACCACCACCATGCTTGACGGTAGGTTTGGTGTTCCTGGGATTTAAAGGCCTCATCTTTTCTCCTCCAAACATATTGTGGCCAAACAGCTCCATTTTTGTTTCATCTGACATCACAGAAGATAAGACCTTCTGGAGGAAAGTTCTGTGGTCAGATGAAACAAAAATGGAGCTGTTTGGCCACAAAAAATATGTTTGGAGGAGAGAAGGTGAGGCCTTTAATCCAAGGAACACCACTTCTACCGTCAAGCATGGTGGTGGTAGTATTATGCTCTGGGCCTGTTTTGCTCCAAATCGAACAGGTGCTTTAAATGCGACAATGAAAAAGGAGGATTACCTCCAAAGTCCTCAGCCTGGAGGTTGGGTCTTGGGCGCAGTTGGGTGTTCCAACAGGACAATGACCCAAAAACACACGTCAAAAGTGGTAAAGGAATGGCTAAATCTAGCTATAATGAAGGTTTTAGAATGGCTTTCCCAAAGTCCTGACTTAAACATGTGGACAATGCTGAAGAAACAAGTCCATGTCAGAAAAAAACACATTTGGCTGAACAGAAGCTTAGGAAGGCCATTCTAAAACCTTCATTCTAGCCTGATTTAGCCATTCCTTTACCACTTTTGACATGTGTTTGGGTTCATTGTCCTGTTGGAACACCCAACTGCACCCAAGACCTGACCTCCGGGCCGATGATTTTAGCTTGTCCTGAAAAACTTGGAGGTAATCCTCCTTGTTTCCTTGTCCCATTTACTCTCTGTAAAGCACCAGTTCCTTTGGCAGCAAAACAGGCCCAGAGCATAATACTACCACCACCATGCTTGACGGTAGGAGTGGTGTTCCTGGGATTAAAAACCTCCCCTTTTCTCCTCCAAACATAGAATAGAAAAGACTTTATTCTCATTATATTTGCATATAACGAGATTAAAGACTCCAATTTAAGGTGCGGTTGTAGGAACAAATATGGGGTGAAAATAAATAACACCAGAGGTAATAAAGGAAAAACTAACAATTGAAATAAACAGACTACTATCCAATAAAAATAACAAGCAATCCTGCACAATAGACAAAACACTATAGAAATACAAAATACTGTACAATATACAGAACAAGACAAGAGTACCGAAGTAATAAATAACAATCAGTATTGCATTGGAAGGGTATTATTGCACAGTATAGGCATGATATTGTTTAGGGGTGAATTATTATTATTATGGCCAAAGAGCTCCATTTTTGTTTCATCTGACATCACATTGGACAAAGATAAAACCTTCTGGAGCAGGGGTGTCAAACTCAAGTACTGAGTGGGCCAAAATTTAAAACCGAACAAAACCGCGGACCAAAGTTGAACAAATTAACCTTTTAAGAGGGACCCAAACAAGTTTTGCAATGAATATTGAACAAGCAAGGCTTAAATAGGGCAGCACAGTGGAACAGGGGTTAGTGCATCTGCCTCACAATACGAAGGTCCTGAGTAATCCTGGTTTAATCCCGGGCTCGGGATCTTTCTGTGACGAGTTTGCATGACTGCGTGGGTTCCCTCCGGGTCCTCGGGCTTGATCCCATTCAAAAAATGAATGCCTCTTTTCTATTTGCAGCCTTCTGAGGTAAATATCAACATTAACTTTTTCCACAGGCTAATAAATTCGAAAATAAAATCGGTGGTAGCGGGGGGGGATTGGGTTGTATATTGTAGCGTTCCGGAAGAGTTAGTGCTGCAAGGGGTTCTGGGTATTTGTTATATTGTGTTACGGTGCGGGTGTTCTCCCGAAATGTGTTTTGTCATTCTTGTTTGGTGTGGGTTCACAGTGTGGCGCACATTTGTAGCGATGTTAAAGTTGTTTATACGGCCACCTTCAGTGTGACCTGTATGGCTGTTGACCAAGTATGTGTGTGTGTGAAAGCCCTATATATTGTGTGACTTGGCCAGCACGCTGTTTATATGGAGGAAAAGAGGACGTGACGACATGTTGTAGAGGACGCTAAGGGCATATTGTTGTCCGGGTGGAAATGGGGAGAATGATTGCCCAGGGAGATTTTCGGGAAGGGCACTAAACTTCGGGAGTCTCCCGGGAAAATCGGGAGAGTTGGCAAGTATGAATATCTCACCTTAAAACTCATTTGTATACTCTAGCCTTTAAATAGACTCCCTTTTTAGACCAGTTGATCTGCCGTTTCTTTTCTTTTTCTTCTATGTCCCACTCTCCCTTGTGGAGGGGGTCCAGTCCGATCCGGTGGCCATGTACTGCTTGCCTGTGTATCGGCTGGGGACATCTCTGCGCTGCTGATCCGCCTCCGCTTGGGATGGTTCCCTGCTGGCTTCGCTGTGAACGGGACTCTCGCTGCTGTGTTGGATCCGCTTTGGACTGGACTCTTGCGACTGTGTTGGATCCATTATGGATTGAACTTTCACAGTATCATGTTAGACCCGCTCGACATCCATTGCTTTCCTCCTCTCCAAGGTTCTCATAGTCATTATTGTCACTGACGTCCCACTGGGTGTGAGTTTTCCTTGCCCTTATGTGGGCCTACCGAGGATGTCGTAGTGGTTTGTGCAGCCCTTTGAGACACTAGTGATATAGGGCTATATAAGTAAACATTGATTGATTGATTGATTGATATTAGCGGTAAATGCGGTGTTACCGGCGAGCCAGCTCAAATGTTAATTTTATATTGCCTCAAGGGCATCCATGTTCTGGAGCAAAGTTCTGTGGTCCAAAAAAAAGAATCAAACTTCATGAATGTTTTTTTTTTTGTGACCAACAAGTATGTGCTCCAATCACCAAAAAATAAGAGTTGCAGAAATGATTGGAAACTCAAGACAGCCATGATATGATGTTCTTTACAAGTGTATGTACATTTTTGACCAGGACTGTACAGGTGCTGTTCATATTATTAGAATATCATGAAAAAGTTGATTTATTTCAATAATTATATTCAGAACGTGAAACTTACATATTATATCAATTCATTACACACATAGTGATATATTTGAAATGTTTATTTCTTTACATTTTGATGATTAGTACTGACAATTACTTAAAATCCCAAATTCAGTTTCTCAGAAAATTAGAATATTAGTTACGACTAGTACCAAAACATATTTTTTAGAAATGTGGGCCAACTGAAAAGTATGAACATGGAAAGTTTCAGCATGTACGGCAATCAATACTTAGTTGCAGCTCCTTTTGCCTGAATTGCTGCCGCAATACGGCGTGGCTTGGAGTCCACCAGTCTGTTGCACTCCTCAGGTGTTATGAGAGCCCAGGTTGCTTTAATAGTGGCCTTCAGCTCTTCAGCATTGTTGGGTCTGGTATTTCGCATCTTCCGCTTCACAATACCCCATAGGTTTTCTATGGGGTTAAGGTCAGGTGAGTTTGCAGGCCAATCAAGAACAGGGATACCATGGTCCTTGAACCAGGTACTGGTAGATTTGGCACTGTGTGCAGGTGCCAAGTCATGTTGGAAAATGAAATCTTCACCTCCATAAAATTGGCCCGCGGGAGGCAGCATAAAGTGTTCTAAAACTTCCTGGTAGACTGCTGCATTGACCCTAGACCTCAGGAAACACAGTGGACGAACACCAGCAGATGACATGGCACCCCAGACCATTACCGATTGTGGAAATTTGACACTGGACTTAAGGCAACGTGGATTCTGTGCCTCTCCTGTCTTCCTCCAGACTCTGGGACCTTGATTTCCAAAGGAGATACAACATTTACTTTCATCTGAAAACATAACTTTGGACCACTCAGCAGCAGTCCAGTCCTTTTTGTCTTGAGCCCAAGCAAGACGCTTTTGACGTTGTCTCTTATTTAAGAGTGGCTTTACACAAGGAATGCGACAGCTGAAGCCCATATCTTGCATACGTCGGTGCGTGGTGGTTCTTGAAGCACTGACTCCAGCTGCAGTCCACTCTTTGTGGATCTCCCCCACATTTTTGAATCTGTTTTGTTTGACAATCCTCTCCAGGGCGCGGTTATCCCTCTTGCTTGTACACTTTTTTTCTACCACATCTTTGTCTTCCCTTTGCCTCTCTATTAATGTCCCTGGACACAGAGCTCTGGGAACATCCAACCTCTTTGGCAATGACCTTTTGTGTCTTGCCCTCCTTCTTTAAAGTATCAATGGTCATCTTTTGGACAGTTGTCAAGTCAGCAGTCTTCCCCATGATTGTGTCTCATACAGAATCAGAACAAGAGACCATTTAAAGGCCTTTCCAGGTGTTTTGAGTTAGTTAGCTAATTAGAGTATGGCACCAGGTGTCTTCAATATCTGACCTTTTCACCATAGTCTAATTTTCTGAGGTGTTGAATTTAGGGTTTTCATTGGTTGTCAACTATAATCATCTCCTTTTTGGCAAATAACACTTGAAATATATCAGTCTGTTTGGAATGAATGTATACATTCTACAAGTTTGACTTTCTAAATGGAATTAATGAAATAAATCAACTTTTTCATGATATTCTAATAATATGACCAGCACCTGTATGTGCATGGTATCAGATCGACACCAACCTGTTCCGTATCGCCCTCCCCCCGACACACGACGGGTCTTATAAATAAACACTCGTCCAAACATCAATGAAGCGCCGGGCTAATCACGTGACCAGGCAGCGGCGGCGGAGGAGCAGCGGGGGGACGTGGAGGATGTGCAGCCGGGAGGAGGAGCACTTCGCCCGGGCAGACTGGCGCGCAGGATGGCTTGACGGAGCGGGAAGAAGCTGCTGATTTGCGGTGGGAATCATGGATGAGCCGAACATCCTTCGACGACGCGGACTCCAGGTAAAACACGCCACGGCGTTTTTTAATCATCATTTCCACGCCCTTTTTTATCTGAATATACACGCATGTGTTGATCGTTGTGGTTTATTTTGGAGCATCTGCTTGACGTACAAATGTGGTTGCCTTGGTGATGTGCGCACGCAGCATCCTTTATCCCAACCTGGGTGCCATGTTTATTTTTTCTACCAGTTTTTAGTAAAGGAAAAAAGAAAATAAATGTCCATCCATGTATGCATTTTGTACCGCTTGTCCCTTTCGGGGTAGGAGGCCGGCTGCAGCTAATCACGTTTGCACGCACGGTAGCAGTTTGCACATTTATTTCATGCTCAACCCCGAATAATTTGTGAATCTCACCAGTTAGTGTTAACAATCAAGCTGAAACCAGTTCCATCACATTACTATTGTTTACAAAAAAAAGGCAAAGGTTATTCAAATTCAGGCAGTTAGAATATTTTTATTAGACGAGGAATTTCATAAATCCGAATTAATATCCAGCGATGGGCAAGCTACTTGGAAAATGTAGTAAGCTAAGCTACAAGTTACTCTCCATTAAATGTAACTAAGCTACAAGTTACTCTCCATTAAATGTAACTAAGCTGCAAGTTACTCTCCATTAAATGTAGCTAAGCTGCAAGTTACTCTCCATTAAATGTAACTAAGCTCCGTATTACTCTCCATTAAATGTAACTAAGATAAAAGTTACTGTCCATTAAATGTAACTAAGCTACAAGTTACTCTCCATTAAATGTAACTAAGCTACAAGTTACTCTCCATTAAATATAACTAAGCTACAAGTTACTCTCCATTAAATGTAGCTAAGCTGCAAGGTACTCTCCATTAAATGTAACTAAACTCCGCATTACTCTCCATTAAATGTAACTAAGATACAAGTTACTGTCCATTAAATGTAACTAAGCTACAAGTTACTCTCCATAAAATGTAACTAAGCTAGGGGTTACTCTCCATTAAATATAACTAAGCTACAAGTTACTCACCATTAAATGTAGCTAAGCTGCAAGGTACTCTCCATTAAATGTAACTAAACTCCGCATTACTCTCCATTAAATGTAACTAAGATACAAGTTACTGTCCATTAAATGTAACTAAGCTACAGGTTACTCTCCATAAAATGTAACTAAGCTACAAGTTACTCCCCATTAAATATAACTAAGCTACAAGTTACTCTCCATTAAATGTAGCTAAGCTGCAAGTTACTCTCCATTAAATGTAACTAAACTCCGTATTACTCTCCATTAAATGTAACTAAGCTCCGTATTACTGTCCATTAAATGTAACTAAGATACAAGTTACTGTCCATTAAATGTAACTAAGCTACAAGTTACTCTCCATTAAATGTAGCTAAGCTGCAAGTTACTCTCCATTAAATGTAACTAAGCTCCGTGTTACTCTCCATTAAATGTAACTAAGATACAAGTTACTGTCCATTAAATGTAACTAAGCTACAAGTTACTCTCCATTAAATATAAATAAGCTACAAGTTACTCTCCATTAAATGTAGCTAAGCTGCAAGTTACTCTCCATTAAATGTAACTGAGCTCCGTATTACTCTCCATTAAATGTAACTAAGATACAAGTTACGGTCCATTAATTTGTAACTAAGCTAGAAGTTACTCTCCATTAAATGTAACTAAGCTCCGCATTACTCTCCATTAAATGTAACTAAGATACAAGTTACTGTCCATTAAATGTAACTAAGCTACAAGTTACTCTCCATTAAATGTAACTAAACTACAAATTACTATCCATTAAATGTAACTAAGCTACAAGTTACTCTCCATTAAATGTAGCTGAGCTGCAAGTTACTCTCCATTAAATGTAACTAAGCTCCGTATTACTCTCCATTAAATGTAACTAAGATACAAGTCACTGTCCATTAAATGTAGCTAAGCTGCAAGTTACTCTCCATTAAATGTAACTAAGCTACAAGTTACTCTCCATTAAATGTAGCTAGGCTGCAAGTTACTCTCCATTAAATGTAACTAAGCTCAGTATTACTCTCCATTAAATGTAACTAAGATACAAGTTACTGTCCATTAAATGTAACTAAGGTACAAGTTACTCTCCATTAAATGTAACTAAGCTACAAGTTACTCTCCATTAAATGTAGCTAAGCTGCATATTACTCTCCATTAAATGTAACTAAACTCCGTATTACTGTCCATTAAATGTAACTAAGATACAAGTTACTCTCCATTAAATGTAGCTAAGCTGCAAGTTACTCTCCATTAAATGTAACTAAGCTACAAGTTACTGTCCATTAAATGTAGCTAAGCTGCAAGTTACTCTCCATTAAATGTAACTAAGCTCCGTATTACTCTCCATTAAATGTAACTAAGATACAAGTTACTGTATTAAATGTAACTAAGCTACAAGTTACTCTCCATTAAATGTACCTAAACTACAAATTACTATCCATTAAATGTAACTAAGCTACAAGTTACTCTCCATTAAATGTAGCTATGCTGCAAGTTACTCTCCATTAAATGTAACTAAGCTCCGTATTACTCTCCATTAAATGTAACTAAGATACAAGTCACTGTCCATTAAATGTAGCTAAGTTGCAAGTTACTCTCCATTAAATGTAACTAAGCTACAAGTTACTCTCCATTAAATGTAGCTAAGCTGCAAGTTACTTTCCATTAAATGTAACTGATCTCCGTATTACTCTCCATTAAATGTAACTAAGATGCAAGTTACTGTCCATTAAATGTAACTAAGCTACAAGTTACTCTCCATTAAATGTAACTAAGCTACAAGTTACTCTCCATTAAATGTAGCTAAGCTGCAAGTTACTCTCCATTAAATGTAACTAAGCTCCGTATTACTCTCCATTAAATGTAACTAAGATACAAGTTACTCTCCATTAAATGTAGCTAAGCTGCAAGTTACTCTCCATTAAATGTAACTAAGCTACAAGTTACTCTCCATTAAATGTAGCTAAGCTGCAAGTTACTCTCCATTAAATGTAACTAAGCTCCGTATTACTCTCCATTAAATGTAACTAAGATACAAGTTACTGTCCATTAAATGTAAATAAGCTACAAGTTACTCTCCATAAAATGTAACTAAGCTACAAGTTACTCTCCATTAAATATAACTAAGCTACAAGTTACTCTCCATTAAATGTAGCTAAGCTGCAAGTTACTCTCCATTAAATGTAACTAAGCTCCGTATTACTCTCCATTAAATGTAACTAAGATACAAGTTACCGTCCATTAAATGTAACTAATCTACAAGTTACTCTCCATTAAATGTAGCTAAGCTGCAAGTTACTCTCCATTAAATGTAACTAAGCTACAAGTTACTCTCCATTAAATGTAACTAAGCTGCAAGTTACTCTCCATTAAATGTAACTAAGCTCCGTATTACTCTCCATTAAATGTAACTAAGATACAAGTTACTGTCCATTAAATGTAACTAAGCTACAAGTTACTCTCCATTAAATGTACCTAAACTACAAATTACTATCCATTAAATGTAACTAAGCTACAAGTTACTCTCCATTAAATGTAGCTAAGCTGCAAGTTACTCTCCATTAAATGTAACTAAGCTACAAGTTACTCTCCATTAAATGTAGCTAAGCTGCAAGTTACTCTCCATTAAATGTAACTAAGCTCCGTATTACTCTCCATTAAATGTAACTAAGATACAAGTTACTGTCCATTAAATGTAACTAAGCTACAAGTTACTCTCCATAAAATGTAACTAAGCTACAAGTTACTCTCCATTAAATATAACTAAGCTACAAGTTACTCTCCATTAAATGTAGCTAAGCTGCAAGTTACTCTCCATTAAATGTAACTAAGCTCCGTATTACTCTCCATTAAATGTGACTAAGATACAAGTTACCGTCCATTAAATGTAACTAATCTACAAGTTACTCTCCATTAAATGTAGCTAAGCTGCAAGTTACTCTCCATTAAATGTAACTAAGCTACAAGTTACTCTCCATTAAATGTAACTAAGCTACAAGTTACTCTCCATTAAATGTAACTAAACTACAAATTACTCTCCATTAAATGTAACTAAGATACAAGTTACTTTCCATTAAATGTAACTAAGATACAAGTTACTGTCCATTAAATGTAACTAAGTTACAAGTTACTCTCCATTAAATGTAACTAAGATACAAGTTACTGTCCATTAAATGTAACTAAGCTACAAGTTACTCTCCATTAAATGTAACTAAGCTACAAGTTACTCTCCATTAAATGTAACTAAACTACAAATTATTCTCCATTAAATGTAACTAAGCTACAAGTTACTCTCCATTAAATATAAATAAGCTACAAGTTACTCTCCATTAAATGTAACTAAGCCTCGCATTACTCTCCATTAAATGTAACTAAGGTACAAGTTATGGTCCATTAAATGTAACTAAGCTACAAGTTACTCTCCATTAAATGTAACTCAGCTACAAGTTGCTCTCCATTAAATGTAACTCAGCTCTGTAATACTCTCCATTAAATGTAACTAAGATACAAGGTAGAAGATTAAAATAAAACTTTAAAAAAATCGGTCTTAGCCTGGGCCCTGGAGTGGGGGTGCAGACTGAGGCCAAGGGAAAAAAACCCAACAACAACTCATAGCCATAGTACACATCCCTCTTCCATGTGTGTAAGAGGGAAACATCAAACATCAAAGAACACAGAGGACATTAAAGACATTAAAGCAGCAGATACAACCAGACACTTCTACATACAGCTATGAATAAAAAGTAAAATAAACATATACACTGTGGTGGCCTCTGCGGTGTTCCACGCCATCGTCCGCTGGGGAGGAGGGAGCATGGTCAGAGACAGAAGCAGACCCAACAAAGCAACCAAGACAGCCGACTCCACTCTCGGCCAGTGTCCAGTCCGCATGGATGAGCGAGGATACGTCCAAGGTGACTGAGGTGTCCGACACCTGCTCACCCAGTCGAGACACCGCGAAGCCTCTCCGTCCCAGTAGCTCAGTACCAGCTCCGCAGTCCTGTCCCCTCATCCGCATCTCCTCCAGTACATCCAAACAGACTCCGGTGTGGCAGACACCCAGCAGCTGGTCTCCATGGCTAAAAGGCTCCCGGGAGGCAGATCCAGAAGTCGACAAAAAAAGCACCACAGAGGTCACGAAAGTGCCACCCCTTGTCACTCAGTCCCAAAGGGTCCCGGACCAAAAGGCAAAAAAATATAATAACACATGAAAACAAGAGGGAAACACAAAAGGATGATACAAGAGCACAGAGCTCCTGCCTACAGCAGCCACTACAGCAGCGCCATCTTGGGGAAAAAATTAAAAATAAAATAAAAAAAATAAAAAAATGAAGCTAAGCCACAAGTTACTCTCCATTAAATGTAACTAAGCTACAACTTATCCTCCATTAAATGTAACTAAGCGACAAGTTACTCTCCAATAAATGTAACTAAGCTACAAGTTAATCTCCATTAAATGTAACTAAGCGACAAGTTAGTCTGCATTAAATGTAACTAAGCTACAAATTACTCTACTATAAATGTAACTAAGCTACAAGTTACTCTCCATTAAATATAAATAAGCTACAAGTTTCTCTCCATTAAATGTAACTAAGCGACAAGTTTGTCTCCATTAAATGTAACTAAGCTACAAATTATTCTACTATAAATGTAACTAAGCTACAAGTGACTCTCCATTAAATGTAACTAAGTTACACATTACTCTCCATTAAATGTAACTAAGCTACACGTTACTCTCCATTAAACGTAGCTAAGCTACAACTTATCCTCCACTAAATGTAACTAAGCGACAAGTTACTCTCCATTAAATGTAACTAAGCTACAAGTTACTCTCCATTAAATGTAACTAAGCTACAAGTTGCTCTCCATTAAATGTAACTAAGCTACACGTTACTCTCCATTAAACGTAGCTAAGCTACAACTTATCCTCCACTAAATGTAACTAAGCGACAAGTTACTCTCCACTAAATGTAACTAAGCAACAAGTTACTCTCCATTAAATGTAACTAAGCTACAAGTTACTCTCCATTAAATATAAATAAGCTACAAGTTACTCTCCATTAAATGTAACTAAGCGACAAGTTTGTCTCCATTAAATGTAACTAAGCTACAAATTATTCTACTATAAATGTAACTAAGCTACAAGTGACTCTCCATTAAATGTAACTAAGTTACACATTACTCTCCATTAAATGTAACTAAGCTACACGTTACTCTCCATTAAACGTAGCTAAGCTACAACTTATCCTCCACTAAATGTAACTAAGCGACAAGTTACTCTCCATTAAATGTAACTAAGCTACAAGTTGCTCTCCATTAAATGTAACTAAGCTACAAGTTACTCTCCATTAAATGTAACTAAGCTACAAGTTGCTCTCCATTAAATGTAACTAAGCTAAAAGTTACTCTCCATTAAATGTAACTAAGCTACAACTTATCCTCCACTAAATGTAACTAAGCGACAAGTTACTCTCCACTAAATGTAACTAAGCGACAAGTTACTCTCCATTAAATGTAACTAAGCGACAAGTTACTCTCCATTAAATGTAACTAAGCTACACGTTACTCTCCATTAAAGTAGCTAAGCTACAACTTATCCTCCACTAAATGTAACTAAGCGACAAGTTACTCTCCATTAAATGTAACTAAGCGACAAGTTACTCTCCATTAAATGTAACTAAGCTACAAGTTGCTCTCCATTAAATGTAACCAAGCTACAAGTTACTCTCCATTAAATGTAACTAAGCTACAACTTATCCTCCACTAAATGTAACTAAGCGACAAGTTCCATCCATCCATCCATTTTCTACCGCTTATTCCCTTTCGGGGTCGCGGGGGGCGCTGGCGCCTATCTCAGCTACAATCGGGCGGAAGGCGGGGTACACCCTGGACAAGTCGCCACCTCATCGCAGGGCCAACACAGACAGACAGACAACATTCACACTCACATTCACACACTAGGGCCAATTTAGTGTTGCCAATCAACCTATCCCCAGGTGCATGTCTTTGGAGGTGGGAGGAAGCCGGAGTACCCGGAGGGAACCCACGCATTCACGGGGAGAACATGCAAACTCCACACAGAAAGATCCCGAGCCTGGATTTGAACCCAGGACTGCAGGACCTTCGTATTGTGAGGCAGACGCACTAACCCCTCTGCCACCGTGAAGCCAGCGACAAGTTACTCTCCACTAAATGTAACTAAGCGACAAGTTACTCTCCATTAAATGTAACTAAGCTACACGTTACTCTCCATTAAAAGTAGATAAGCTACAACTTATCCTCCACTAAATGTAACTAAGCGACAAGTTACTCTCCATTAAATGTAACTAAGCTACAACTTATCCTCCACTAAATGTAACTAAGCTACAAGTTACTCTCCATTAAATGTAGATTTTGTGAAAATCTACAAAATAATCCACAACTGTACACACAGACGATAACTAATGTGTCGGAATGGGCTCCCAATTCGTTACGACTAAATTCCATCAGTACTACAAAGTATCAATTCCCGTAAAAGCAAACGGTGCCCTATTTCTATAATTTTGTTGCTTGTGACGTCATGTCCAGTTGCGTACTAGGTACCGACTCAAGCACTTGGCGAGGAAACAAGCACTTAAGCAGCACTCGCAGCGGACCAAGCTGCCGCTGGGTAATAACAATAATTATAATATAATAATAATAATAATTTTCCTGATGGAACTCTCCTAAAGGAATCAATAGAGTACTATCTATCTATCTATCTATCTATCTATCTATCTATCTATCTATCTATCTATCTATCTATCTATCTATCTATCTATCTATCTATCTATCTATCTATCTATCTATCTATCTATCTATCTATCTATCTATCTATCTATCTATCTATCTATCTATCCATCCATCCATCCATCTATCTATGTACCAACGCAAGCACTTGGCGAGGAAACAAGCACTTAAGCAGCACTCACAGCGGACCAAGCTGCCGCTGGGTAATAACAATAATTATAATATTATAATAATAATAATAATAATTTTCCTGATGGAACTCTCCAAAAGGAATCAATAGAGTACTATCTATCTATCTATCTATCTATCTATCTATCTATCTATCTATCTATCTATCTATCTATCTATCTATCTATTTATCTATCTATCCATCCATCTATCTATGTACCAACGCAAGCACTTGGCGAGGAAACAAGCACTTAAGCAGCACTCACAGCGGACCAAATTGCTGCTGGGTAATAACAATAATAATAATAATAATAATGATAAAAAAAATAATAATGATAATAATTTTCCTGATGGAATTCTCCTAAAGGAATCAATAAAGTACTATCTATCTATCTATCTATCTATCTATCTATCTATCTATCTATCTATCTATCTATCTATCTATCTATCTATCTATCTATCTATCTATCTATCTATCTGTCTGTCTGTCTGTCTGTCTGTCTGTCTGTCTGTCTGTCTGTCTGTCTGTCTGTCTGTCTGTCTGTCTATCTGTCTATCTATCTAATACTAACAAAGCAATTATGCCTGATAGAAAATGCTCCTACATACAGTAAAGCTTGACTCTTCTAGAAATGTGCAAGCTCAATGCTAATTAACATTGATAACGCTATTTATATATTTTTGATTAGCATTAGTGATTTTACATGGCAATTTCTACACCTCCAAATGTGCTGGTAAAAACTTCAACTAAGATGCACGCTACAATCAAACGGCTGCGGTTTAAAAAGTATAATTTATGCAGTATAAACACTTTGTATGGCGCCACATGCCTTTGCCTTAGCCTTGAATGAACACTTGATGCATATAATCCCAGCAGTATGATGATTATATGTGTCTACATTAAAACATTCTTCTTCATACTGCATTAATATATGCTACTTTTAAACTTTCAACAATAATTAAGTCAATTGACCAAAAGTGTATTTATTAAACAGTTATTAAGCAGTGGCACAAACATTCATGTCATTTCCAAAAAACGTGCAAGATTGTCAGAGACATTTTAAAACAAGATATGAGTGCACTTTTGTGCATGATGTCACTAAGATGACATATCAAAAATAACACTAAATTAAAGTGCACTTTTTGTGCAGAACGCCACTACAATAGTTTAAAACAAATAAAGTGCACTTTTGTGCATGATGTCACTCAAGATATTCCAATAACTGTCAAATGATTCAGGGGTGTCCAAACATTTTACACTAAGGGCCTCGCACAAACACATCAAAGCAAGTGCGGTTTTATTTCAAAAACCAATACAATATATGTATAACAAATATACATTTAGGCCTCCACTCAGGCTTGATCCTGGAGACCCCAAAGGGTTTTGGCCCAAAAAATTATAAAAAGGTGTCATTATTCAGTATTATTACTTTTATTATTATTCAAGGTTTGAATCCCTAGATTGACATTAGGTCTATCTGTCAATATAATGTTTTTAAAGATTTAAGTTGTGTGAGACTTACGCGGCATAATGATTGGTTTGTTCTTCCAAAAACACAGCGTCAGGTAAGGTTGTAAAGGATTTATTAAATTAATAAAAGGGCTAGGAACAAAAAACGCTGGTGTTAACAGAAAGTCAAACAAATGGCGCTAACATGGAAGCTAGGAATAAACAAACATAACACAAACACTTGGCACGAAGGCACAAAAAGGTAAAACAACACAATTAGCATGAGAGCTAGGAAAAAGGAATAAGCGTAGTATGAAAACTAGCGAGTAATAATAATCCCAGAATGAATGAACAGAAAGGGCTGGCTTATATAAGGATGGTGATTAAGTAAAACAGGTGTGTGGGAACCGAGAATAGCAGATGGAACTAACATGTAACCATGGTGACAGACTAAACAGGAACTAAGGAGTCAAACGACGGAGAGTGTTACAGAAATGGAACAAAAACTACAAAATGGAACAATCCGGCCAGCGGATCGCAACAAGTTGTATGCTATTGTTGTCAAAGAAAACCCTGTTTTTGTGGAAAAAAACACAAAAAAAATGCAATATTTTCACCCAATAAAATGTGGAATATTTTTGATTATGTAATAATTGGAGCCTTAAAAAGGTCAATAACTCATAACAACATTGATATTATTTTTTTGTTTTTTGAGCAATGACACTTAAAAAAAAAATCACACTAAAATTATTGGGGATCCAACAGGATTATCACAAAAATGTTAAACAATAAATTATATATATATTTTTAATATTTACTTTTAACACAATAGTCTCGAGATCAACTTCAGATCTCTTTGTCAATTGTATTTGTTATGTCCCTTTTTCATGAGAAAAAAATAATAATTTTTTATTAATCTTAATTTAATTTTATTTACTTTTTTTGTTATTTTTTTATTAAATCAACATAAAAAACACAAGATACACTTACAATTAGTGCACCAACCCCCAAAACCTCCCTTTTTCATGATAAAAAAAAAATTTTTTTTTAATTTTTTTTTTTTTTTAATTTTTGAATTTTTTAATATTTTTTATTTTTATTAAAACAACATAAAAGAAACAACATACACTTAGAATTGGTGCACCAACCCAAAAAACTTCCCTTTTTCATGACAAAAAAAAAACAAATAAATAAAATAAAACACCCCTTTGTCCACAACTGCATGAGCAAATATAATAATATCATCAAAAGGTTCAGAGAATCTGGAGAAATCACTCCACGTAAGTGGCAATGACCGTGACCTTCGATCCCTCAGACGGCACTGTATCAAAACCCCACATCAATCTCTAAAGGATATCACCACATGGGCTCAGGAACACTTCAGAAAACCACTGTCACTAAATACAGTTGGTCGCTACATCTGTAAGTGCAAGTTAAAGCTCTACTATGCAAAGCGAAAGCCTTTTATCAACAACATCCAGAAACGCCGCCGGCTTCTCTGGGCCCGAGATCATCTAAGATGGACTGATGCAAAGTGGAAAAGTATTCTGTGGTCTGACGAGTCCACAATTCAAATTGTTTTTTGGAAATATTCGACATCGTGTCATCCGGACCAAAGGGGAAGCGAACCATTTAGGCTGTTAACGACGCAAAGTTCAAAAGCCAGCATCTGTGATGGTATGGGGGTGCACTAGTGCCCAAGGCATGGGTAACTTACACATCTGTGAAGGCATTATTAATGCTGAAAGGTACATACAGGTTTTGGAACAACATATGCTGCCATCCATTTTCATGGACGCCCCTGCTTATTTCAGCAAGACATTCGGCATGTGTTACAACAGCATGACTTCGTAAAAAAAGTGTGCGGGTACTTTCCTGGCCCGCCTGCAGTCCAGACCTATCTCCCACGGAAAATGTGTGGCGCATCATGAAGCGTAAAATACGACAGCGGAGACCCCGGACTGTTGAACGACTGAAGCTCAACATAAAACAAGAATGGGAACTAATTCCATTAGGGACGGTGTGGCGCAGTGGGAGAGTGGCCGTGCGCAACCCGAGGGTCACTGGTTCAAATCCCACCTAGAACCAACCTCGTCACGTCCGTTGTGTCCTGAGCAAGACACTTCACCCTTGCTCCTGATGGGTGCTGGTTGGCGCCTTGCATGGCAGCTCCCTCCATCAGTGTGTGAATGTGTGTGTGAATGGGTAAATGTGGAAGTAGTGTCAAAGCGCTTTGAGTACCTTGAAGGTAGAAAAGCGCTATACAAGTACAACCCATTTATTATTTATAATTCCACTTTCAAAGCTTCAATAATTAGTTTCCTCAGTTTCCAAATGTTTATTGAGTGTTGGTAAAAGAAAAGGTGATGTAACACAGTGGTGAACATGCCCTTTCCCAACTACTTTGGCGCGTGTTGCAGCCGTGAAATTCTAAGTTAATTATTATTTGCAATGCAAAAAATAAACAATAAAGTTGATGAGTTTGAACATCAAATATGTTGTCTTTGTAGCATATTCAACTGAATATGGGTTGAAAATGATTTGCAAATCATTGTATTCCGTTTATATTTACATCTAACACAATTTCCCAACTCATATGGAAACGAGGTTTGTACACAGAAGGATGACTACAGAGATTTAATCAAAAAGTATGAAGAAGGGAAAGATAAGGCCAATGATCCAAAGCATACCACATCCCCACATCTCATAGTGGAGGCTAATGGAACAAGCTCAGTGTGTTTATTGATCGCGTGACAGAAGTAACAAGATGAATTATGGGGCGTGTCGGCCATTACTCGCATTCAGACAAAACTGAGAGGATGGTGCTGGATCATGACGTCTGGACTATTTCAAGACAAAACGATAATCCTCTTTAATGGCCAAGCCATACATGCCGTAGTTTTTATTGTCCTGTCCAGCCACTCAGGCAAATTATATCGTTGATATAGACAAGGGGTGTCACACCCTATTTTAGCTCAGGGGCTGCATGGAGGAAAATCATATGTGTGAACAAACGGCAAAACTCCTTGAGCATTCAGAGGAGCACATGTGAGCGACGGCAGACGTGCACACTGTGGCCACACCTGCAGCGCGCTTGTCCCTAACTTGACTAAATAACACCTTTCCATGAGACTATTTTCTAATATTAGTGTTTAGTTATAACAGCGTGCTGACCTAGGCACATGTTGTTAGAGGCTTTGACAGACATACCTTGGTGACTGCAAGACATACTTGGTCAACAGCCATACAGGTCACACTGAGGGTGGCCGTACAAACAACTTTAATACTGTTGCAAATATGCGCCACAGCATGAGCCCACATCAAACAAGAATGACAAACCCATTTCGGGAGAACAACCGCAGTGTAACACAACATAAACGCAACAGAACAAATACCCAGAATCCCATGCAGCCCTAACTATTCCGGGCTACAATATACACCCCTGCTACCACCAAACCCCGCCACCCCCACACACACACCCCTCCATGCGTCGGTTGAGGTGGGCAGGGTTTGGTGGTAGCAGGGGGTGTATATAGTAATACGGAAGATTTAGGGCTGCATGGGATTCTGGGTATTTGTTCTGTTGTGTTTATGTTGTGTTACGGTGCAGATGTTCTCCCGAAATGTGTTTGTCATTCTTGTTTGATGTGGGTTCACAGTGAGGCGTATATTTGTAACACTGTTAAAGTTGTTTATACGGCCACCCTCAGTGTGACCTGTATGGCTGTTGACCAAGTATGCCTTGCAGTCACCAACGTATGTCATATTACAGAGAAAAATGTTAAATTGTTAGTATGAACATAAACCTTTATATGACAGGCTACATATATTTTTCAACTTGAATGTAAACGTGAATGTTGTCTGTCTATCTGTGTCGGCCCTGCGATGAGGTGGCGACTTGTTCAGGGTGTACCCCGCCTTCCGCCCGATTGTAGCTGAGATAGGCGCCAGCACCCCCCCGCGACCCCAAAAGGGAATAAGCTGTAGAAAATGGATGGATGGATGGATAAAAAAAAAAAGATTTGCCTTAAAATTTCATTTAAAACTGTTAGATTGTTAGTATGCACATAGACATTTATATAACAAGTTACATATTTAACGAAAGTTAATTACTGTAATTTTACATGAATTTGAAAGTAATTTAAGAAAAAAGAAAATGCTATGTATAATTAATTTGGTATTTTTCTGTAAAAAAAAATTGTTAATATACATACTTAGTCATTACTGTCAAACGTCAAATGCAGAGAATAATTTCGCCACACCAAGTGTGTGTGTGTGACAACCATTGGCACTTTAACCTAACTTAAAGGCCTCACCTTTTCTCCTCCAAACATATTGCTGGGTATTGGGGCCAAACAGCTCCATTTTTGACAAACTAAAATCATCAGCCCTGGAAGTTGGGTCTTGGGTGCAGTTGGGTGTTCCAACAGGACAATGACCCCAAACACAGGTCAAAAGTGGTAAAGGAATGGCGAAATCAGACTAGAATGAAAGTTTTAGAAGGGCCTTCCCAAAGTCCTGACTTAAACGTGTGGACAATGCTGAAGAAACAAGTGCATGTCAGGAAACCAACACATTTAGCTGAACTGCACCAATTTCGTCAAGAGGAGTGGTCAAAATTTCAAACAGAAATTATTGGAAACTCAAAACAGCCATGACATTATGTTCTTTACAAGTGTATGTAAACTTTTGACCACGACTGTATGTGGGAGCGTAGGTACCTATGTATGTGGGGAAGTACCTATGTGTGTATGTGTCTATGTATGTATGTATGTATGTATGTATGCACGTATGCATGTGTGTATGTATGTATGTGTGTATGTGTCTATGTATGTGTGTATGTGTGTATGTATGTGTGTATGTGTGTATGTATGTATGTATGTATGTGTGTATGTATGTATGTGTGTATGTGTCTATGTATGTATGTGTGTGTGTATGTATGTATGTATGTATGTGTGTATGTGTCTATGTATGTATGTGTGTATGTATGCATGTATGCACGTATGCATGTGTGTATGTATATACAAACCCTGTTTCTATATGAGTTGGGAAATTGTGTTAGATGTAAAAATAAACAGAATACAATGATTTGCAAATCCTTTTCAACCTATTTTCAAATGAATGCACTACAAAGACAATATATTTGATTTTCAAACTCATATACTTCATTTTTTTTTTGCAAATTATAATTAACTTAGAATTTCATGGCTGCTACACGTGCCAAAGTAGTTGGGAAAGGGCATGTTCACCACTGTGTTACATCACCTTTTCTTTTAACAACACTCAATAAACGTTTGGGAACTGAGGAAACTAATTGTTGAAGCTTTGAATGTGGAATTTTTTCCAATTCTTGTTTTTTATGTAGAGCTTCAGTCGTTCAACAGTCCGGGGTCTCCGCTGTCGTATTTTACGCTTCACTAAGCGCCACACATTTTCCATGGGAGACAGGTCTCCCATCCAAAGGCAAAACCCAGTAACTCAATATTGGTCAAAACTGAGCTGATAATAATTTTGGAGTTCCTAGGTGATATGCTTTACATTAGTGTATGCGATATTGTAATTTGTTCCGTAAGTAAGCTGTTACGCGCATGGCAGGACCTAGCAACTACCACATAACCGCGTAGATGCAACAGAAAAACCTAGTATCTCAAGGGACCAATCGGAGCTTCTTTGTCAGTCGCCTTATTGTCTTTAATGAGACATTTGTAGGAATGGGGGCTGACGGTCAAGCTGATTATGTGATATTATGGCACGAGGGGATATTTGGAAGATTGGCCCAGGACGTTGCAAGCACCTTCATTAAATGTATTGTCCTTGATTCTTCCACTTGCATACTCTTTTGGGCAGATAACTGTGGAGGTCAAAATAAAAACTGGACGCTGCTCTTGCCCAATGTGCAAACGCAGAATGGGGCCCACCCGAGATTGTGATAAAATATCTGGAGAAAGGGCACACGTTCATGAGAGCAGATTCAATCCATGGCTCAATCGGCAAGAAAATGCAAGCTCAAGAAAACATCCATACGTTTGATGACTTTGTAGATCTTTGTAAGACAGCATCAAAATAGATTGGTTTTCCTTTGTTTTCTCAAAATCAGCTAGAAGTGAGTTACTAGGTTTTGCCTTTGGACGGGAGAGGTCTGGACTGCAGGCGGGCCAGGAAAGTACCCGGACTCTTTTTTTCACGAAGACACGCTGTTGTAACACTTGTCTTGCTGAAATAAGCAGGGGCGTCCATGATAACCTTGCTTGGATGACAACATTTGTCGCTCCAAAACCTGTATGTACCTTTCAGCATTAATGGTGCCTTCACAGATGTGTAAGTTACCCATGCCTTGGGCACTAATACACCCCCATACCATCACAGATGCTGGCTTTTCAACTTTGCGCCTATAACAATCCGAATGGTTATTTTCCTCTTTGTTCTGGAGGACACCACGTCCTCTGTTTCCAAATAAAAATTGAAATGTGGACTCGTCAGACCACAGAACACCTTTCCACTTTGCATCAGTCCATCTTAGGTGAGCTCGGGCCCAGCCAAGCAGGCAGAGTTTCTGGATGTTGTTGATAAATGGGTTTGGCTTTGCATAGTAGAGTTTTAACTTGCACTTACAGATGCAGCGACCAACTGTAGTTACTGGCAGTGGTTTTGTGAAGTGTTCCTGAGCCCATGTGATGATATCCTTTACATACTGATGTCGGTTTTTGATGCAGTACCGCCTGAGGGATCAAAAGACTGTAATATGATCGCTTACGTGCAGTGATTTCTCCAGATTCTCTGAACTTTTTGATGATTTTACGGACCATAGATGGTAAAATCCCTAAATTCCTTGCAATAGCTCGTTGAGAAATGTTGTTCTAAAACTTTTTGACCATTTGCTTACAAAGTGGTGACCCTCGCCCCATCCTTGTTTGCGAATTGCTCAGCATTTCATGGAAGCTGCTTTTATACACAATCATGGCACCCACCTGTTCCCAATTAGCCTGCACACCTGTGGGATGTTCCAAACAAGTGTTTGATGAGCATTCCTCAACTTTGTCAGTATTTATTGCCACCTTTCCCAACTTCTTTGTCACGTGTTGCGGGCATCAAATTCAAAAGTTAATGATTATTTGCAAAATGTTTATCAGTTTGAACATCAAATATGTTGTCTTTGTAGCATATTCAACTGAATATGGGTTGAAAAGGATTTGCAAATCATTGTATTCTGTTTATATTTACATCTAACACAATTTCCCAACTCATATGGAAATGGGGTTTGTATGTATGCGTGTGTGTATGTGTGTATGTGTGTATGTATGTATGTATGCATGTGTGTATGTATGCATGTATGTATGTATGTATGTATGCATGTGTGTATGCATGTGTGTATGTATGCATGTATGTATGTATGCATGCATGTATGTATGTATGTATGTATGTGTGTATGTATGTATGTATGTATGTATGTATGTATGTATGTATGTATGTATGTATGTATGTATATATGTATGTATATATGTATGTATGCATGTGTGTATGTATGTATGTATGTATGTATGTATGCATGTGTGTATGTATGTATGTATGCATGTGTGTATGTATGTATGTATGTATGCATGTGTGTATGCATGTGTGTATGTATGTGTGTATGCATGTGTGTATGCATGTGTGTATGTATGTGTGTATGCATGTATGTATGTATGTATGTATGTATGCGGGATAGCTCGGTTGGTAGAGCGGCCGTGCCAGCAACTTGAGGGTTGCAGGTTCGATTCCCGCTTCCGCCATCCTAGTCACTGCCGTTGTGTCCTTGGGCAAGACACTTTACCCACCTGCTCCCAGTGCCACCCACACTGGTTTATATGTAACTTAGATATTGGGTTTCACTATGTAAAGCGCTTTAAGTCCCTAGAGAAAAGCGCTATATAAATATAATTCCCTTCACTGTTCTGTAACCCTGCACACTGTTTGAACGGGTTTGTGCTGAAAATCAAGTTTCGTTGTACTTGTGCAATGACAATAAAGACATATATACATACATACATATGTATGTATGTATGTATGTACATGCCATAGTTTCAGCAAAACCTTCTGAAGTCCATACTTCACTCACATCTTGGAGATTTTCTTTCAATTTGAGTGCACCTAATTGCAAGCATCGGTTGACACACTAAAGCAGTGTTTCTCATTTGTTCTCTCCATGTCTTTATTCCAGAAAGAGCTGAGTCTTCCACGTCGGGGAAATGTGTAAGTGACACCCTCTTCGTCCTCCTCCAAACAGATCACGTCATCCCTCCGCTTATCTGCGGATTTCCATGGCTGTAGACGTTGCCTTTTTTGTTGGTCGGGTGATCTCACAGTGGTCTCACCGCTCCGACCGGTTTTATGTCAACTTCAAGCAACGGTTGCTCGGGCACATTTCCAATACTGGTGTTAGTAGTTCAGTGTTCTGACCTGCACAGTTGTATTTGTGTATACTAGGGCTGTCTACCAGGATTTGACAAATACCCAGGCCTAAAAATGGTGGTCCAAGAGGAGCTTTGAAAGGCCGAAATCCTGGGTAATCCCAGCACCATAGAGATAATATCACCTCGGGCAATACAATGAACAATCCACGTTTTTAATTACTTTGCTATCAAACAATTTCACCGTTATTAAAGCATAATTCTAGGAAACTTTACTTCCAGTCTGACTCACAACCTTCTGCTTTGAAGTCTGTGTCCTGGCCAGGCGTACCACCGAAAGTTCATGTTCTTTCCTTTTAACAACACCCAGTAAACCTTTGGGAACTGAGGAGACACATTTTTGAAGCTTTTCAGGTGGAATTCTTTCCCATTCTTGCTTGATGTACAGCTTAAGTTGTTCAACAGTCCGGGGTCTCCGTTGTGGTATTTCATTCTTCATAATGCGCCACACATTTCCAATGGTAGACAGGTCTGGACTACAGGCAGGCCAGTCTAGTACCTGCACACTTTTACCATGAAGGCATTGTCTTGCTGAAATAAGCAGGGGCGTCCATGATAACAACATATGTTGCTCCAAAACATGTATGTACCTTTTGGCGGTGTAGCTCGGTTGGTAGAGTGGCCGTGCCAGCAACTTGAGGGTTGCAGGTTCGATTCCCGCTTCCGCCATCCTAGTCACTGCCGTTGTGTCATTGGGCAAGACACTTTACCCACCTGCTCCCGGTGCCACCCACACTGGTTTAAATGTAACTTAGATATTGGGTATCACTATGTAAAGCGCTTTGAGTCACTAGAGAAAAGCGCTATATAAATATAATTCACTTCACTTCACATTAATGGTGCCTTCACAGATGTGTAAGTTACCCATGCCTTGGGCACTAATACACCCCCATACCATCACAGATGCTGGCTTTTGAATTGTGCGCCTATAACAATCCGGATGGTTCTTTTCCTCTTTGTTTCAGAGGACATGACGTCCGCAGTTTCCAAAAACAATTTGAAATGTGGACTCGTCAGACCACAGAACACTTTTCCCACTTTACATCAGTTCATCTTAGATGAGCTCGGGCCCAGCGAAGCCGGCGGCATTTCTGGGTGTTGTTGATAAACGGCTTTGGCTTTGCATAGTATAGTTTTAACTTGCACTTGTCACACCTATGGATCATGTTTTGTTTTGTCATGTTATGATTTAGATTTTTGACATTCAGTCACGTTTTGCACTTCCTGCTTTTGTTTGTTTCCATGCCAACGTATTAGTTCCCACCTTGTCACGCCCCTGCCCTCAGTCCCGCACCTGTTCCTGATTATCACAGCCAGTATTTAAGTAATTTTCTTTCTGTTCATCATTCTGGGATCTTCGCTCACACTCGCACGCACCCTACCCATGCTGTTCAAACCTTCACGTCCTCGTCCACAGTTCCATGCCGTGTAAGTTTTTTTGTATTCATGCCATTGTGCTAGTTTTGTTTTGTTTGTATATAGTCATGCCATTGTGCTGTTTTGTTTTAAGTATAGTATAGATTTTTATCCGCCACAGAGCGTGTCCTTGGTTTGCCTTTTTGTAGTTTGTTTGTTTATTTAATAAATAATTTACCTGAATTCACGCCTGACTCGTCCTGTAATCCCTCTGCGTCGAAGGAGCACACACCATCCATGTCCAAGCCAAGTTATGACAGCACTTACATATGTAACAACAAACTGTAGTTACTGACAGTGGTTTTATAAAGTGTTCCTCAGCCCATGTGGTGATATCCTTTACACACTGATGTCACTTTTTGATGCAGTACCGCCTGAGGGATCGAAAGTCCGTATAATCAGTGATTTCTCCAGATTCTCTGAATCTTTTGATGATTTTACGGACCGTAGATGGCAAAATCCCTAAATTCCTTGCAATAGCTCGTTGAGAAATGTTGTTCTAAAACTGTTCGACAATTTGCCTCCAAATGGGTGACCTTCGACCCATCCTTGTTTGTGAATTACTTAGCATTTCATGAAAGTGTTGGACGAGCATTCCTCAACGTTGTCAGTCTTTTTTGCCACTTGTGCCAGCTTTTTTGAAAAGTGTTTCAAATGAGCTAATATTTGCAAGTAATAACAACCTTTTACAGTTCGAACATTAAGTATCTTGTCTTTGCAGTCAATTCAATTGAATATAGGTTGAAAAGGATTTGCAAATCATTTCTGTTTTCATATTCTGTTTTTATTTACCGTTTACACAACATGACAACTTCACTGGTTTTGGGTTTTGTAGAACTAATAGACAATTAAGAACATGCGTACTGGCGGGACAAGGAACATGGGTTGAAAGCAGGAAAATAAAGAACAAGGTCCAAGATGTCATGTGGGCTCATGACAAAAGCATGTAATGTATGTTATTCACATGTGAATGATGCTGTATAATAGACGGTATTTATGTTATTCACATGTGAATAATGCTGTACAACAGACGGTATCTATGTTATTCACATGTGAATAGTGCTGTATAATAGATGGTATTTATGTTATTCACATGTGAATAATGCTGCAAATAGATTGTATTTATATTATTTAAATGTGAATAATAATGTAAATAGACTGGATTTATATTATTTACATGTGAATAATGCTGTATATTAAACTGTATTTATGTTATGCACATGTGAATAATGCTGTATAATAAACTGTATTTATAATATTCACATGTGAATAATGCTGTATAATAAACTGTATTTATAATATTCACATGTGAATAATGCTGTATAATAGACAGTATTTATATTATTCACATGTGAATAATGCTGTATAATAGACTGTATTTATGTTATTCACATGTAAATAGGCCTGCATAACAGACTGTATTGTTATTATTCACATGTGAATAATGCTGTATAATATACTGTATTTATGTTATTCACATGTGAATAGTGAGGTAAATAGACTGTATATATATTATTCACATGTGAATAATGCTGTATAATAGACTGTATTTATATTATTCACATGTGAATAATGCTGTAAACATACTGTATTTATATTATTCACAAGTGAATAATGCTGTGTAATAGATTGTATTTATGTTATTAACATGTGAATAATGCTGTATAATAGACTGTATTTATGTTATTCACATGTGAATAATGCCGTATAATAGACTGTATTTATGTTATTCACACGTAACGCCGCATAACAGACTGTATTTATGTTATTCACATGTGAATAACGCCGTATAACATATTGTATTTATGTTATTCACAAGTGAATAACGCCGTATAACATATTGTATATATGTTATTCACATGTGAATAACGCTGTATAACAGACTGTATTTAGGTTATTCAAATGTGAATAATGCTGTATAGTAAAATGTATTTATGTTATCTACATGTGAATAATGCCGTATAGCAGACTGTATTTATATTATTCGCATGTGAATAATGCTGTATAACAGATTGTATTTATGTTATTCACATGTGAATAATGCTGTATAACAGACTGTATTTATGTTATTCACATGTGAATAATGCCGCATAACAGACTATATTTATGGTATTCACACGTGAATAAAGCCGTATAATAGATTGTATTTATGTTATTCACATGTAAATAATGCTGTATAACAGACTGTATTTATGTTATTCACATGTGAATAATGCCGCATAACAGACTATATTTATGGTATTCACACGTGAATAAAGCCGTATAATACTGTATTTATGTTATTCACATGTAAATAATGCTGTATAACAGACTGTATTTATATTATTCTCATGTGAATAATGCTGTATAACAGACTGTATTTATGTTATTCACACGTGAATAATGCCGCACAACAGACTGTATTTATGGAATTCACACGTGAATAATGCCGTATAATAGACTGTATTTATATTATTCACACGTGAATAATGCTGCATACTAGACTATATTTATATTATTCACACGGGAATAACGCTGTATAACAGACTGTATTTATATTATTCGCATGTGAATAATGCTGTATAACAGATTGTATTTATGTTATTCACATGTGAATAATGCTGTATAACAGAGTGTATTTATGTTATTCACATGTAAATAATGCTGTATAACAGACTGTATTTATATTATTCTCATGTGAATAATGCTGTATAATAGACTGTATTTATGTTATTCACACGTGAATAATGCCGCACAACAGACTGTATTTATGGCATTCACACGTGAATAATATAATTCGATTATACATCCATTTTTTCGATTCAACGCGATTCTCGACTCAAAAACGATATTTTTCCGATTCAAAACGATTCTGTATTCATTCAATACATAGGATTTCAGCAGGATCTACCCCAGTCTGCTGACATGCCAGCAGAGTAGTAGATTTAAAAGGCTTTTATAATTGTAAAGAACAATGTTTTATCAACTGATTGCAATAATGTAAATTTGTTTCAACTATTAAAAGAACTAAAAGTATGACTTATTTTATCTTTGTGAAAACATTGGACACAGTGTGTTGTCAAGCTTATGAGATGCGATGCAAGTGTAAGCCACTGTGACACTATTGTTCTTTTTTTTTTTTCTTTATAAATGTCTAATGATAATGTCAATGAGGGATTTTTAATCACTGCTATGCTGAAATTATAACTAATATTGATACCGTTGTTGTTAATATTCATTTTTGTTTCACTACTTTTGGTTTGTTCTGTGTCGTGTTTGTGTCTCCTCTCAATTGCTCTGTTTATTGCAGTTCTGAGTGTTGCTGGGTAAGGTTCGGTTTTGGAATTGGATTGCATTGTTATGGTATTGCTGTGTATTGTTTTGTCCATCCATCCATTTTCCACCGCTTATTCCCTTTCGGGGTTGCGGGGGGCGCTGGCGCCTATCTCAGCTACAATCGGGCCGAAGGCAGGGTACACCCTGGACAAGTCGCCACCTCGTTGCAGGGCCAAAACAGATAGACAGACAACATTCACACTCACATTCACACACTAGGGCCAATTTAGTGTTGCCAATTAACGTATCCCCAGGTGCATGTCTTTGGAAGTGGGAGGAAGCCGGAGTACCCGGAGGGAACCCACGCATTCACGGGGAGAACATGCAAACTCCACACAGAAAGATCCCGAGCCTGGATTTGAACCCAGGACTGCAGGAACTTCGTATTGTGAGGCAGACGCACTAACCCCTCTGCCACCGTGAAGCCCGTATTGTTTTGTTGGATTGATAAAAAAAAAAAAAAATAATTACAATTTTTTTTAAATCGACTTTTTTTAAATGTCTGAATCGCACAACGTGAGAATCGCGATTCCGATTTTTTCCCCCACACCCCTAATAATTAATATAATTATGACCCAGTTTTTTGGGGTTATTTTCCGTATTTTATATGGCAGCACTTGGACACAACACCATTTCCTCCTCCCTTCAGTCGCCAGACAATGCGCATGCGCTGACAGCACTTGAACGCCACACCATTTCCTCCTCCCTTCAGTCGCCGAGCACTGGAAAGTTTTTATCACTCTTATTTGTTTTTTTGCATCTTATCAGTCGACAATGTCTCGCACTGCAGGAGACAGACTTTTTTTTTTTGTACGTGACAGGGCGTAGCGGAGGTGGGACGGACATGGCCGTAGGAAACCGCTCGTTGTCGTCGAAATGGCGAGCCGCAGGGTCTGGGGGTCTGCTCTTTTTTTACCCGGGCTGAATGGACTTTTTTCCGCCTTGGAAGCTGCGGGTTAAGCTAAGCTAAACTAAGCTAAGCTAAGCTAAGCTAACTGGCTCCGGCGAAGACACACCGAGCGGACTCTTTGACATGTAGACGGCCTTAATCGATCACCATGTCTGACCAAAACCATTACTGGACGGTGCTGCCGAGCTACAAGAGTAGTTTTGTCACCGGGGCCATGATGAAAAGATCCAGAGGGTAAAGACAACACCGCTTTGTTATTGCTTTCCCCCCCCCCAAATCATCACGTTCGCTCCTCTTATGACAGCTGCACAAACAAACCAAACACGCATTTAACTTCACCCGTAAGCTATCTTAAGTTTGTGCAACGTTTACCCAGCCACAGCATCCTGTTTGCTGACATTGACAACAGCATCGTGACAGCCTCCAGCGATACCGAATATCGATAAGTATGCATGTTGCAATCGCCCCTCGTTGTTATTCAGACAAGGGAACGTCTGCTTTTTCTGCAGACTGCATTGTCTGCACAAAAAAAAAAACCCAAAAAGACACAACGTACTAGACCAGATCGATATCAACCCCTATGGTATCCTATGCGCTTTTGTCGATGGTGATCGGATTAGTGAATGATTGGCTCGTCTATAGCAGAGCATATGTACTTTTAACTAGGCCATGGGTGTCAAACTCTGGCCCGCAGGCCAAATTTGGCCCGCCGTGTAATTTCACTTGGCCCTTGAGGCAATATCAAATTAACATTAGAGCTGGCTGTAACACCGCATTCACCGCCAACCATCTCGATTTTCCCGGGATACTCCCGAAGTTCAGTGCCCCCTGCCCCCAAATTCCATCCCGGACAACGATATTTGGGGTGGGCTTTGGCGTTCTCTACAACCTGTCTCCACGTCCTCTTTTCCTCTATACCGGGGGTCGGGGAACTTTTTTTGACTGAGAGAGCCAAGAAGCCAAATATTATAAAATTTATTTCTGTAAGAGCCATATAATATATATTTTTTTAACACTGAACACAACTAAACGTGTGCATTTTTAAGTAAGACCAACATTTCTAGAGAGTAATAATTGGTATCTTATTCTTTGTAATAACATTGTTATTCTGAAGTTAACTGTGGAGGGGGCGTGGCCTGCGGGCCTGCATCGAAGCGGGGTGTTGCCAGGACCGGCCTAGAAATCAGCGAAAGGTGCGTCTATAACCCACCTGGGCCTTGTTGTCTAATCACCTGTTGCTCTGTTTATAAACAGCAGCTAGGAGAAGAGACGGGGTTGGAGCTGGAGCCAGAACGAAAGAGTAAAAGACAATTGCTGGAAAGCAACTGAGAGACTTATTAAAAAACAAAACAATATTGTAACCCTGAAACAGGCTCTCATGTCGGTGCTTGGTGGTCTGAAGAACCCCCAGGAAGGCAAGCCCCACAATAAACAATAATAAATAAATAACTTCTTACCATTAACGCAACTTCTTGAACAGCTGCGGTAGAAAATGCATGAAAATGTTTTATATTTTGAACGTTATTTTCAACACTGGGATGACAAGTGGAATTATTTATTACTTATCGTGTTAAGCAATGTCAGCTTAGATTTATCCGAGAGCCAGATGCAGTCATGAAAAGAGCCACATCTGGCTCGCGAGCCGTAGGTTCCCTACCCCTGCTCTATACAAACAGTGTGCCGGCCCAGTCACATAATATGTGCGGCTTACACACCCACCCACACACAAGTGAATGCAAGGCATACTTGGTCAACAGCCATACAGGTCACACTGAGGTTGGCCGTATAAATAACTTCCACACTGTTACAAATATGCGCCACACTGTGAACCCACACCAAACAAGAATGACACATTTTGGGAGAACATCTGCACCGTAACACAACATAAACACAACAGAACAAATACCCAGAACGCCTTGCAGCACTAACTCTTCCGGGACGCTACAATATACACTCCCCGGCTACCACCAAACCCCGTCCACCTCAACCCCACCACCGAAAAGAGGCATTCAACTTTTAATTATATTTTATTTGATATGCCATTGATATATTTTAATTATTATTATTATTTGAAACTCGATTTTGTATGTCACTATAAAGTTATTTAAGCATTGCTTGTTCAATATTCAATGCAAAACTTGTTTGGGTCCTTATTAAAAGGTTAATTTGTTCAACCTCGGCCCCGCAGCTTTGTTCGGTTTTAAATTTTGGCCCACTCTGTATTTGAGTTTGACACCCCTGAACTAGGCTGACCATGTTCTGAAATCCCCAAAGGAGGACACACACAGGCCTATGTCAGAAGATTAGAACAGGGGTGGGGAACCTATGGCTCGCGAGCCAGATCTGGCTCTTTAGATCAGTGGTTCTCAACCTTTTTTCAGTGATGTACCCCCTGTGAACATTTTTCTAATTCAAGTACCCCCTAATCCAAGGGTAGGGAACCTATGGATCTAGAGCAGGGGTGTCAAACTCAAACACAGAGTGGGCCAAAATTTCAAACTGAACAAAGCCGCGGGCCAAGGTTGAACAAATTTACCTTTTAATAAGGACCCAAACAAGTTTTGCATTTATTATTGAACAAGCAGGGCTTATATAACTTTATAGTGACATGCAAAATCGAGTTTCAAATAATAATAATTGAAAAATATCAATGGCATATCAAATAAGATTTAGATAAAAAATTCAATGCCTCTTTTCTATTTGCAGCCTTCTGAGGTAAATATCCAAATAAACTTTTTCCACAGGCTAATAACACATTTGGAAATAAAATAACAATAATGAATGAATCAAACATTCAAGCCTTGAATTAGCAAGAGAAAGTGCATGAATAAAATGTGAATTATTGCTCAGTTTGTTACACTGAATATGGAACAAGCAACGCTTATATAACGTAATAGTGCAAAATCAACTTTCACAAAACAAACGAAAAACATCAATGGTATATAAAAGAAAATCGAAATAAAAAATTGAATGCCTCTTTTCTATATGCAGCCTTCTGAGGTAAATATCAACATTAACTTTTTCCACAGGCTAATAAATTTAAAAATAAAATAAAGAGGTGAGCGGGGTTTGGTGGTAGCAAGGGGTGTATATCGTAGCATTCTGGAATAGTTAGTGCCGTAAGGGGTTCTGGGTCTTTGTTCCGTTGTGTTTATGTTCTGTTACGGCGTGGATGTTCTCCCGAAATGTGTTTGTCATTCTTGTTTGGTGTGGGTTCACAGTGTGGCGCATATTTGTAACAGTGTTAAAGTTGTTTATGCGGCCACCCTCGGGAATGGCTGTTGACCAAATATGCACGGCATTCACTTATGTGTGTGTAGAAGCCGCGTTTATAATGTGACAGGGGCCGGAACGCTGTTTGAATGGAGGAAAAACCGACGTGACGACTGGTTGTAGAGGACGCTAGAGGCAGTGCCTTTAATGCACGCCCCCAATATTGTTGTTCGGGTGGAAATCGGGAGAAATTCGGGAGAATGGTTGCCCAAGGAGACTTTTGAGGGGGTCACTGAAAATCGGGAGGGTTGGCAAGTATGAGTATTAGCGGTGAATGCGGTGTTATAATACCGGCGGGCCAGCTCTAATGTTAATTTGGTATTGCCTCAAGGGCCAAATGAAATTACACGGCGGGCCAAATTTGGCCCGCGGGCCAGAGTTTGACACCCATGCTCTAGAGCCAGATGTGGCTCTTTTGATGACTGCATCTGGCTCTCAGATAAATTTTAGTTGATATTGCTTAACACGATAAGTAATGAATAATTCCGCTGGTAATCACAGTGTCAAAAATAACGTTCAAAATATAAAATATTCTCATGCATTTTCATCCATCCATCCAGTTTATACCGCACCTATTCAAGAAATTGCATTAATGGTAAAAAGTGTTTTATTTATTGTTGGTTATCCTCAGAATAACAATGTTATTAAAAAGAACAAGAGACTTATTGTACTCTAAAAATGTTGGTCTTTCTTAAAAATGCATGCAGTTGTATTCAGTGTTAAAAAATAAATAAATTATATGGCTCTCACGGAAATACTTTTAAAAATATTTGGCTTGTATGGCCAAAAAGGTTCCCGACCCCTGCCCTAATGAGAGCAACGCATTTTTGGTTAAAAAAAAGAGATAAAGAAGGAAAATACAGCACTATGTCATCAGTTTCTGATTTATTAAATTGTATAACAGTACAAATTATTGCTCATTCTTAGTGGTCTTTCTTGAACTATTTGGGAAAAAAGATATAAAAATAACTAAAAACTTGTTGAAAAATAAACAAGTGATTCAGTTATAAATAAAGAATTCTACACATAGAAGTAATCATCAACTTAAAGTGCCCTCTTTGGGGATTGGACTAAAGATCCATCTGGATTCATCAACTTCATTCTAAATATTTCTTCCCAAAAAAAAAAAGAAATCTTTAACATCAATATTTATGGAACATGTCCACAAAAAAAATCGAGCTGTCAACACTGAATATTGCATTGTTGCATTTCTTTTCTCAGTTTATGAACTTACATTCATATTTTGTTGAAGTATTATTCAATATCATTATTCAAAATTGTTCTTTGAACTGAACTCTCGCGGCTGTGTTGGATCCACTATGGATTGAACTTTCACAGTATCATGTTAGACCCGCTCGACATCCATTGCTTTCGGTCCCCCAGAGGGGGAGGGTTGCCCACATTTGAGGTCCTCTCTAAGGTTTCTCATAGTCATCATTGTCACTGGCGTTCCACTGGGTGTGAGTTTTCCTTGCCCTTATGTGGGTCCTTCCGAGGATGTCGTAGTCGTAGTGGTTTGTACAGTCCTTTGAGACATTTGTGATTTAGGGCTATATAAATAAACATTGATTGATTGATTGAATAAATATATTTATAAAGGATTTTTGAATTGTTGCTATTTTTAGAATATTTAAAAAAAATCTCACGTACCCCTTGGCATATCTTCAAGTACCCCCATTTGAGAACTACTGCTTTAGATGACTGCATCTGGCTCTCCGATAAATCTAAGCTAACTCTGCTTAACACATGAAGTAATGAATAATTCCACTTCTTGTAATCAAAGTGTTAAAAATAACATTCATAATATAAAGCATGCCCGTGCATTTGAATCCATCCATCTTTTTTCTACTGCACTTATTCAAGAAGTTGCATTAAGGGTAAGAAGTGATTTATTTATTATTGGTTAGTTTAGGGTTCGCCCTACTGGGGGTTCTTCAGACCACCAAGTACCCACATGAGAGCCTTTTGTTTATTTTTTTATTTTTCAATAAGTCTCTCAGTTGCTTTCCGGCAATTGTCTTTTTCTCTTTCGTTCTCGCTCGCACTCTGGCTCTAGCCCCAACCCTGTCTCTTCTGCTGGCTGCTGCTTATAAACAGAGCGATGGGTGATTAGATAACAAGGCCCAGGTGGGCTATCTACGCAACGGTCGCCAATTTTGAGGCTGGTCCTGGCAACATCCCGCTTCGCTGCAGGCCCTCAGGCCACGCCCCCTCCACAGTTAGCTTCAGAATAACAATGTTATTACAAAGAATAAGAGACCTATTATACTCTAGAAATGTTGGTCTTACTTAAAAATGCACGCGTTCAGTTGTGTTCAGTGTTGAAAAAAATATTATAAAATATTTAAACTTTTTGGATTCTTGGCTCTCTCAGCCAAAAAGGTTGCCGACCCTTGCATTAGAATGTTGTGATAAAGTCCTTTACTTTCTGTAATGCAACTATCCATCCATCCATTTTCTACCGCTTATTCCCTTTGGGGTCGTGGGAGGCGCCGGTGCCTATCTCAGCTACAATCGGGCGGAAGGTGGGGTACACCCTGGACAAGTCACCCCTCATCGCAGGGCCAACACAGATAGACAGACAACATTCACACTCACATTCACACACTAGGGCCAATTTAGTGTTGCCAATCAACCTATCCCCAGGTGCATGTCTTTGGAAGTGGAGAACATGGGGAGAACATGCAAACTCCACACAGAAAGATCCCGAGCCCGGGATTGAAACCCAGACTACTAAGGACCTTCGTATTGTGAGGCAGACGCACTAACCCCTCTGCCACCGTGAAGCCCGTAATGCAACTAAAACATGAAAATGTCATACATTCCGGATTCATTACACATCAACTGAAATATTGCAAGCCTTTTATTATTTTATTATTAATGATTATGGCATCCATCTTAAGAAAACTCCATCTATCCATTTTCTTCCGCTTATCTGAGGTCGGGTTGCGGGGGCAGCAGCCTAAGCAGGGAAGCCCACACTTCCCTCTCCCCAGCCACTTCGTCCAGCTCTTCCCGGGGGATCCCGAGGCGTTCCCAGGCCAGCCGGGAGACATAGTCTTCCCAACGTGTCCTGGGTCTTCCCCGTGGCCTCCTACCGATCGGACATGCTTGAAACACCTCCCTAGGGAGGTGCTCGGGTGGCATCCTGACCACATGCCCTAACCACCTCATATGGCTCCTCTCGATGTGGAGGAGCAGCGGCTTTACTTTGAGTTCCTCCCGGATGGCAGAGCTTCTCACCCTATCTCTAAGGGAGAGCCCCGCCACACGGCGGAGGAAACTCATTTGGGCCGCTTGTACCCGCTATCTTATCCTTTCGGTCATGACCCAAAGCTCATGACCATAGGTGAGGATGGGAACGTAGATCGACCGGTAAATTGAGAGCTTTGCCTTCTGGCTCAGCTCCTTCTTCACCACAGCGGATCGGTACAACGTCCGCATTACTGAAGACGCCGCACCGATCCGCCTGTCGACCTCACGATCCACTTTTCCCTCACTCGTGAACAAGACTCCCAGGTACTTGAACTCCTCCACTTGGGGCAAGATCTCCTCCCCAAACCGGAGATGGCACTCTCCACCCTTTTACCGACGAGAACCATGGACTCGGACTTGGAGGTGCTGATTCTCATCGCAGTCGCTTCACACTCGGCTGCGAAACGATCCAGTGAAAGTTGAAGATCTTGGCCAGATGAAACCATCAGGACCACATCATCTGCAAAAAGCAGAGACCTAATCCTGCAGCTCAAAACATCCTATCTCAAAAAGTTAGAATATTTCCTCAGACCAAGTAAAAAAAAAAGATTTATAACAGCAAAACAAAATCAAACATTTGAAAATTTTAATGAATGCACTGAGTACTTGGTTGGGAATCATTTTGCACGGATTACTGCATCAATGCGGAGTGGCATGGGGGCAATAAGCCTGTGGCATTCCTCAGGTGTTATGGATGCCCAGGATGCTTCAATAGCGGCCTTTAGCTTATTTGCATTATTGGGTCTGGTGTCTTTCAGCTTCTTCTTCACAATACCCCACAAATTCTCTATGAGGTTCAGGTCAGGGAAGTTGGCTGGCCAATCAAGGCCAGTAATAACATGGTCAGTACACCAATTACTGGTGGTTTTGGCACTGTGGGCAGGTGCCAGATCATGCTGGAAAATGAAATCATCATCTCCATAGAGCTTTTCAACAGATGGAAGCATGTAGTGCTCTAAAATCTCTTGGTACACAGCTTCATTGACTCTGGACTTGATGAAACACAGTGGACCAACACCAGCAGCTGACATGGCTCCCCAAACCATTGCTGAGTGTGGGAACTTCACACTGGATTTCAAGCAACTTGGATTTTACCACCTCTCCAGCCTTCCTACAGAGTCTAGCGCCTTGACTTCCAAATAAAATACAAATCTTGCTTTCCTCTGAAAACAGGACTCTGGACCACTTTGCAACTGTCCAGTGCTTCTTTTCCATAGCCCAAGTCAGACGCTTCTTCTGTTGTCTTGAGTTCAGGAGTGGCTTGACCATGGGAATACGGCTATTTGTAGCTGTATCTGTTGAAAAGCTCTATAGAGATGATGATTTCATTTTTCAGCATGATCTGGCACCTGCCCACAGTGCCAAAACCACCAGTAACAGGTGTACTGACCATGGCATTACTGTCCTCGATTAGCCTGCCAACTCCCGTGACCTGAACCACGGAAGAGTTACTGCTGCAAAGGGTTCCGGGTATTGGTTCTGTTGTGTTTATGTTGTGTTACGGTGCAGATGTTCTCCCGAAATGTGTTTGTCATTCTTGTTTGGTGTGAGTTCAGAGTGTGGCGCATATTTGTAACAGTGTTCAAGTTGTTTATACGGACCCCCTCAGTGGGACCTGTATGGCTGTTGACCAAGTATGCCTTGATTATCAATCAATCCACTACCCTGCTCTCTCGCTCTCTCTGTCTCTGTCTCTGCCTCGCCCCGCCCCCCACGAATGCAGTTGCGTGCGCTCACCTTTACAATTTGTTTGGTTTTCAACCCCTTCTTAATCCTGGACGTACATTGACAATACACACAACCCTGACTCAAAATGCCGGACATTTGCGGCATTTAAAAAAACCCCGCCCAGACAGCCCCGCAAAAGAGGACATGTCCGTGGAAAAGAGGATGTCTGGTCAGTCTAACTTCAACGATGACTATAAATGGGCCCTGTAACGATTATAGTTTGTGACATCCCCTATCTCCCCGCATCATGTCTTAATATAGATGCGAAACATCTTGCTGTGTGTATTTATATTTACAAATTATTTCGGAAAGTGTTTGATTACACGGTGCACTCACCAGCCACATCCCAAGGTTCCCCTGCACAATCTGAGCACCCTTATGAGCACATAAATATAATTATGCTCATGCTCAGGCGAGATTGACATTCACTAATTTGTTTATTATTGTCTCTGTGGATGACATTTTAGAGCAGATGTCAAACCTGTCCCCCAACAATTGGCTCTAAAAGTACCACTGATAGTCACACACACACTAGGTGTGGTGAAATTAACTTTTGCATTTGACCCATCCCCTTGTTGCACCCCCTGGGAGGTGAGGGGAGCAGTGGGCAGCAGCGTTGGTCGCGCTCGGGAGTCATTTTGGTGATTTAACCCCCCCAATTCCAACCCTTGATGCTGAGTGCCAAGCAGGGAGGTAATGGGTACCATTTTTATAGTCTTTAGTATGACTCGGCCGGGGTTTGAACTCACAACCTACCAATCTCAGTGTTATTATTATGCTCAGGCGAGATTGACATTGATTAATATGTTTATTACTGTCAATGTGGACGACATTTAGATTCAATTTGATTGATTTTAGAGCAGATAGGCAACACTAAATTGGCCCTAGTGTGTGAATGTGAGTGGGAATGTTGTCTGTCTATCTGTGTTGGCCTTGCGACGAGGGAAGGACTTGTCCAGGGTGTACCCCGCCTTCCGCCCGAAAGCAGCTGAGATAGGCTACAGCACCCCCCGCGAACCCAAAAGGGACAAGAGGTAGAACATGGATGGATCTCCCCCCCCCAAGTACGACCTTAGACAACAATTGGCTCTCAAAGTACCACCATAAAGTACCACTGATAGTCACACATGCACTAGGTGTGGTAAAATTAACCTCTGCATTCGACCCATCCCCTTGTTCCACCCCCTGGGAGGTGCAGGGAGCAGTCAGCAGCAGCGGTGGCTACGCTCGGGAATCATTTTGGTGATTTAACCCCCAATTCTAACCCTTGATGCTGAGTGCCAAGCAGGGAGGTAATGGGTCCTACTTTTTTAGTCTTTGCTAGGACTCGGCCGGGTTTTGAACTCACGACCTACCGATCTCAGGGCGTACATTCTAACCACAAGGTCACTGAGCAGGATAATGGCCATTATTTAAATGCAGTAGCGTAGCATAGGAACTAATTAAAACAAGGAATATGTTTTATTTAACAAGCATACAGGACTGTCTCAGTGTGATAAAGTCCTTTATTTTCTGTAATGCAACTAAAAACATGAAAATGTCATACATTCTGGATTCATTACACATCAACTGAAATATTGCAAGCCTTTTATTATTTTAATATTGCTGATTATGGCATACAGCTTAAGAAAACTCAAAACTCCTATCCCAAAATTTTTTTCACTTTTCCACTTTGCATCAGTCATACTTAGATGATCTCGGGCCCAGAGAAGCCGGCGGCGTTTCTGGATGTTGTTGATAAATGGCTGTCGCTTTGCAAAGTAGAGTTTTAACTTGCACTTACAGATGTAGCGAGAAACTGTCTTTAATGACAGTGGTTTTCTGAAGTGTTCCTGAGCCCATGTGGTGATATCCTTTAGGGATTGATGTCGGTTTTTGATACAGTGCCGTCTGAGGGATCGAAGGTCACGGTCATTCAATGTTGGTTTCCGGCCATGCCGCTTACGTGGAGTGATTTCTCCAGATTCTCTGAAATTTTCGATGATATTATGCACTGTAGATGTTGCAATCCCTAAATTTCTTGCAATTGCACTTTGAGAAACGTTGTTCTGAAACTGTTTGACTATTTGCTCACGCAGTTGTGGACAAAGGGGTGTACCTCGCCCCATCCTTTCTTGTGAAAGACGGAGCATTTTTTGGGAAGCTGTTTTTATACCCAATCATGGCACCCACCTGTTCCCAATTAGCCTGCACACCTGTGGGATGTTCCAAATAAGTGTTTGATGAGAATTCCTCAACTTTATCAGTATTTATTGGCACCTTTCCCAACTTCTTTGTCACGTGTTGCTGGCATCAAATTCTAAAGTTAATGATTAATTGCAAAAAAAAACTATGTTTATCAGTTTGAACATCAAATATGTTGTCTTTGTTGCATATTCAACTGAATATGGGTTGAAAGGGATTTGCAAATCATTGTATTCCGTTTATATTTACATCTAACACAATTTCCTAACTCATATGTCTTGACAATGCTGACACACCAATAGTTGTTATAAAGCAGGAGCTCTGTAGTGTTTTAGGAATTTGCTGCAAAAATGTTAATGTAGAACCAAGCTTTGAACTGAACCCGGGGCCCGGTTTGGTGTCATTCTTGGGCCGGTTAGACCCTGTCAATTGAATAGCCCAGGGGTGGGTTAGTTGGTGTTTATTGCTGTTAGGGTGTATTCACACTTGTCATTTTTGGTCTGGTAAAACGGACTACAGTCATTCTACTCTACTGGTAAGGTTTGTTTGGTCATTTGTGAACGCAGTGCAGGAAGAAAAAAAAGGACCGAACCATCCAGGGTCTGCTTGACAGTGGACTATAGTCCTGAATGAGGCAGATGACCAAACCAACAGACCAAAACACCGGGTGTGATGTCACCAAATGCGAGCGATGCAAAGCAAACCCCAACAAAATCATCAACAAAACAAATGATATTTTAGCCGAGAACTTTTTGGATGTATTTTAAAGAAATAATTAATAGCCCTTTGTTACTTCTCAGCTTGTACTAAGATCTGGCATACAAAGTCCCCCGGTAGACGTGTGAGGTTGTCAGACAATGTAAATGTCACATGCGCCATCCAGTCAAGCACGGCTTTATGCACATGTTTACTTGTGAGCAGATGTACCTCCAAATTCTTCAGGACAAGCTAAAGTCATCAGCCCGGAGGTTGGGTCTTGGGTGCAGTTGGGTGTTCCAACAGGACAATGACCCCAAACACAGGTCAAAAGTGGTACAGGAATGGCTAAATTAAGCTAGAATCAAGGTTTTAGAATGGCCTTCCCAAATTCTTGCCAAACTTGAGACCTCCAAATTCGAATTTGGTAGATGGGGGGAGGGGGTTGAGGTTCAAGCAGCATACCCCTTCCCCTTCGAGCTGTCCTGGATGAAATCATTTTGGAACTTGCAAGCGTATTTCTTCTTATTACTCGTCGTCGCCATGTCTGTTCTTCGTTCTTCTGCGTCTTCTTCTTGTTGTGTGTGCGGTCGTGCTCTGAGCTCCAAAAGCTGTAGATTTCATTGTAGCGTCCCGGAAGAGTTAGTGCTGCAAGGGATTCTGGGTATGTGTTCTGTTGAGTGTGCTCGAAGATCACACTCTATGTTTGGATCCTTTGTTTGCAAGACTGCTTCATTTTTCTGTTACATGAGATCAAAACTCTTCATACCTTCCCTTCGCTCTCCCGGTTCCTCCATCTTGGGTTCACGAAAACGGCAGCCATGCGCGTTCCTAACAGGAAAACAAAGGTTACCAAAAGGAAATTTAACAAAATAAGAGTACTGACGGGAAGTAAATACAGAAACAAGGACAACCAACAGAAATGAAGTGACTGATCTCCTCATCATCCATCCATCCATCCATCTTCTTCCGCTTATCCGAGGTCGAGTCGCGGGGGCAACAGCCTAAGCAGGGAAGCCCAGACTTCCCTCTCCCAAGCCACTTCGTCTAGCTCTTCCCGGGGGATCCCGAGGCGTTACTAGGCCAGCCGGGAGACATAGTCTTCCCAACGTGTCCTGGGTCTTCCCCGTGGCCTCCTACCGGTTGGACGTGCCCTAAACACCTCCATAGGGAGGCGTTCAGGTGGCATCCCGACCAGATGCCCGAACCACCTCATCTGGCTCCTCTCAATGTGAAGGAGCAGCGGCTTTACTTTGAGTTCCTCCCGGATGGCAGAGCTTCTCACCCTATCTCTAAGGGAGAGACCCGCCACACGGCGGAGGAAACTCATTTTGGCTGCTTGTACCCTTGATCTTATCCTTTCGGTCATGACCCAAAGCTCATGACCATAGGTGAGGATTGGAACGTGGATCGACCGGTAAATTGAGAGCTTTGCCTTCCGGCTCAGCTCCTTCTTCGCCACAACGGATCGGTACAACGTCCGCATTACTGAAGACGCCGCACCGATCCGCCTGTCGATCTCACCATCCACTCTTCCCTCACTCGTGAACAAGACTCCTAGGTACTTGAACTCCTCCACTTGGGGCAGGGTCTCCTCCCCAACCCGGAGATGGCATTCCACCCTTTTCCGGGCGAGAACCATGGACTCGGACTTGGAGGTGCTGATTCTCATTCCGGTCGCTTCACACTCTGCTGCGAACCGATTCAGTGAGAGCTGAAGATCCCGGCCAGATGAAGCCGTCAGGACCACATCATCTGCAAAAAGCAGAGACCTAATCCTGCGGTCACCAAACCGGAACCCCTCAACGCCTTGACTGCGCCTAGAAATTTTAGGCGATCTCCTCATCATTCCAACACATTTAGCTACTTTTTTCCTTGGATAACTTATATGATGCTTCCATGAGATATTTTCATCTATTACCACTCCTAAGATTACATTTTGTTGAACATATTCTATTGGTGTATCATAAATAACAATCCTATTCGGTGTCTTAATTTTACGATTCCTAAAGAGCATGATTTTGGTCTTCTTTAAAATCAGAGACAATTTGTTTGTCTCTGAATTTAAAGAAGACCAAAATCATGGTAATGAGCGCGACTTCCGGAAATGAGCGTCCTTTCTGATTTCAATGCGTTGCTGTTGTTGGCATCGGTAAGTCTGCTGTGGTTGTGTAGACCCACACGGGAGTGACAGTCTCTGTTGCACTTGGTGCATTTGTAGATCCAGTCAGCAACAGGATGTACAAACCCAGTTTCCATATGAGTTGGGAAATTGTGTTAGATGTAAATATAAACAGAATACAATGATTTGCAAATCATTTTCAACCCATATTCAGTTGAATATGCTACAAAGACCACATATTTGATGTTCAAACTGATAAACATTTTTTTTGCAAATAATCATTAACTTTAGAATTTGATGCCAGCAACACGTGACAAAGAAGTTGGGAAAGGTGGCAATAAATACTGATAAAGTTGAGGAATGCTCATCGAACACTTATTTGGAACATCCCACAGGTGTGCAGTCTAATTGGGAACAGGTGGGTGCCATGATTGGGTATAAAAACAGCTTCCCAAAAAATGCTCAGTCTTTCACAAGAAAGGATGGGGCGAGGTACACCCCTTTGTCCACAACTGCGTGAGCAAATAGTCAAACAGTTTAAGAACAATGTTTCTCAAAGTGCAATTGCAAGAAATTTCATCAAAAGGTTCAGAGAATATGGAGAAATCACTCCACGTAAGCGGCATGGCCGGAAACCAGCATTGAATGACCGTGACCTTCGATCCCTCAGACAGACCTGTATCAAAACCCGACATCAATCTCTAAAGGATATCACCACATGGGCTCAGGAACACTTCAGAAAACTACTGTCACTAAATACAGTTTGTCGATACATCTGTAAGTGCAAGTTAAAGCTCTACTATGGCAAAAGCCATTTATCAACAACATCCTGAAACGCTGCCGGCTTCTCTGGGCACGAGATCATCTAAGATGGACTGATGCAAAGTGGAAAAGTGTTCTGTGGTTTGACGAGTCCACATTTCAAATTGTTTTTGGAAATATTCGACATTGTTTCATCCGGACCAAAGGGGAGGCGAAACATCCAGACTGTTATCGACGCAAAGTTCAAAAGCCAGCATCTGTGATGGTATGGAGGTGCATTAGTGCCCAAGGCATGGGTAACTTACACATCTGTGAAGGCACCATTAATGCTGAAAGGTACATACAGGTTTTGGAACAACATATGCTGCCATCTAAGCGCCGTTTTTTTCATGGACGCCCCTGCTTATTTCAGCAAGACAAAGCTTTTCCACATTCAGCACGGCTTCATAAAAAAAGAGTGAGGGTACTTTTCTGGCCCACCTGTCGTCCAGACCTGTCTCCAATGGAAAATGTGTGGCGCATTATGAAGCGTAAAATACAACAGCGGAGACCCCGGACTGTTGAACGACTGAAGCTCTACATAAAACAAGATTGGGAAAGAATTCCACTTTCAAAGCTTCAACAATTAGTTTCCTCAGTTCCCAAACATTTATTGACCGTTGTTAAAAGAAAAGGTGATGTAACACAGTGGTGAACATGCCCTTTCCCATCTACTTTGGCACGTGTTGCAGCCATGAAATTTAAAAGTTAATGATTATTTGTACAAAAAAAAAAGTTTATCAGTTTGAACATCAAATATGTTGTCTTTGTAGTGCATTCAATTGAATATGGGTTGAAAATGATTTGCAAATCATTGTATTCCGTTTATATTTACATCTAACACAATTTCCCAACTCATATGGAAAAGGGGTTTGTAGTTTAAAACACTTCTTTTATTAGCTGGGCTCATGAATCAGTCATGCCTCCCCACTTATTACTGCGCCTTTCAATAGAGCTCAGCAATTGAATGCATTGCCTCACTGTCAGAAGACATGCGTGACATTGAGAGAGTGCACTATTAAAGCTATAGACATGCTTGCAATGTCACAACAAGCTTCTACTGTAGTTTTATTCACTGCAGCTGAATCTCATCACAGTGACTCTTTCACATCCTTGTTGGTCTTTGGTCTTTTGGCACATCCTGGGAATGAAGAGGTTCTTACACAAGGGTTTGTGTTTTGCAGATGTTTCAAAATCAACCATGTATCAGCTCTTCTCTCTCTTTCAGTCTTTTTGTGTTGTGGGGCATAAACATGTACTTTTGCTGTAAGTGAGTGACGACCCAGAAATGTCGGAAGCTATTGATTCTCTCATCACCGTTAATTAATTTAGAGCCAGAAAGGTATGTGAGGGTGCCATCAATATATCTAGGATGAAAAAGTTGTTGGGATTACATTATTGTGGGTGATTGAAAGAAAAATGTGCGGGTTAAGGGTTAAATCAAAATTACTGAGGCAAAATATGCTTTAGGAGCACCGTCACTAAACCGGAGTTGAGCATATTTAGCTTCTTGGATTCGTTGCGTAAAGAACGTGCACAAAGAATAGCAATTAGAGATGTCCGATAATGGCTTTTTTGCCGATATTCCGATATTGTCCAACCGATAGCGATATATACAGTCGTGGAATTAACACATTGTTATGCCTAATTTTGATGTGATGCATTAAACAATGTAACAAGGTTTTCCAAAATCAATCAACTCAAGTTATGGAAAAAAATGCCAACATGGCACTGCCATATTTATATTTGAAGTCACAAAGTGCATTATTTTTTTGAACATGCTTCAAAACAGCAGCTTGGAATTTGGGACATGCTCTCCCTGAGAGAGCATGAGGAGGTTGAGGTGTGCTGGGTAGGGGTGGGGTGTATATTGTAGCGTCCTGGAAGAGTTAGTGCAGCAAGGGGTTCTGGGTATTTGTTCTGTTGTGTTTATGTTGTGGTACGGTGCGAAATGTGTTTGTCATTCTTGTTTGGTGTGGGTTCGCAGTGTGGCGCATATTTGTAACAGTGTTAAAGTTGTTTATACGGCCACCCTCGGTGTGACCTGTATGGCTGTTGACAAAGTATGCTTTGCATTCGCTTGTGCGTGTGAAAAGCCGTAGATATTATTTGACTGGGTCGACACGCAAAGGCGGTGCCTTTAAGGTTTATTGGTGCTCTGTACTTCTCTCTACGTCCGTATACACAGCGGCGTTTGAAAAGTCATGAATTGTACTTTTTGAAACCAATACCGATAATTTTAAAACCGATACCGATAATTTACGATGTTACACTTTAAAGTATTTATCGGCAGGATAATGTCGGTAGTCCGATATTATCGGACATCCCTACTTCTGACGTGTGTTTGGGGTCATTGTCCTGTTGGAACACCGAACTGGTGCTTTTTCATCGTCCCATTTAAAGCACCAGTTCCATTGGCAGCAAAACAGGCCCAGAGCATAATACATGCTTGACGGTAGGCATGGTGTTCCTGGGATTAAAGGCCTCACCTTTTCTCCTCCAAACACATTGCTGTGTACTGTGGCCAAACAGCTCAATTTTTGTTTCATCTGACATCACATGGACAAAGATAAGACCTTCTGGAGGAACTAGTATGCCAAAAAATAAAGAGTTGTAGACTTTATTGGAAACTCAAGACAGCCATGACATTATGTTCTTTACAAGTGCACGTAAACCTTTGACCACGACTGTATGGAAGCTTGCAAGCAAGCACATTGCATTCGTTTTTGCTCTAAACGTTGTTTTCCTCCTCTCGCAGAGCCCGCAACAACAAGAGGAGGAGTTTGGCGGTCGGGACCCCTTCGCCCACGCTCTCACGACCGCTTTCGCCTCTCCCACTTGCCACAGGTACTCCTGTGTTTTTGTGCTCCCTGGCGTGTCAGCTGAGATCTGCTTGTGATTATTGCTCGGCACAGGCTCGTTAGATGTGCAGTGGACACGATAACAAAAGGGGCGGGATTCGAAGCTTGTTTCGATGCCGAATGTCACAAGATCGCTTGCATTTCCCTCAGGTCTTATTGCGTTTTATTTCCTCCCACTAGAATGCATGAATAATTCCATGTTGGATCCTCCTTGGTGTCAGTGTTTGGAAATGTTCGAGCTTCCTGGCTAAATACCACTTGATAAAGCCCAATATAAGGCATCCAAAACAAATGCTGTTTTAAAATAGCATGTGTTAGTTCAAATGAAACCTATGAGGATTTTATTTTACACTCAAAACACTTCTTTGTGGTCCAGATCAGTGTTTTTCAACTACTATTTGGCTTAAAACATTTTTTGCAAACCAGTAATTATAGTCCGCAAATGATGTGTTGTTGTTGAGCGTCGGTGCTGTCTAGAGCTCGGCAGAGTAACCGTGTAACACTCAGTAGGTGGCAGCCGGTAGCTATTTGCTTTGTAGATGTCGGAAACAGCGGGAGGCAGGGTGCAGGTAAAAAGGTGGTTAAACCAAAAGTAATCAAAAGGTGAGTGGTCCTAGAAAAGGCATTGAAAATTAGGGAAGGCTTTGCAGGACGAAACTAAAACTGAACTGGCTACAAAGTCAACAAAAACAGAACGCTGGACGACAGCAAAGACTTACTGTGGAGCAAGGACGGCATCCACAATGTACATCCGAACATGACTTGACAATTAACAATCTCCCCATTTACACTCAAAACACTTCTTTGTGGTCCAGATCAGTGTTTTTCAACTACTATTTGGCTTAAAACATTTTTTGCAAACCAGTAATTATAGTCTGCAAATGATGTGTTGTTGTTGAGCATCGGTGCTGTCTAGAGCTCGGCAGAGTAACCGTGTAACACTCAGTAGGTGGCAGCCGGTAGCTATTTGCTTTGTAGATGTCGGAAACAGCGGGAGGCAGGGTGCAGGTAAAAAGGTGGTTAAACCAAAAGTAAACAAAAGGTGAGTGCCCCTAAAAAAGGCATTGAAAATTAGGGAAGGCTTTGCAGGACGAAACTAAAACTGAACTGGCTACAAAGTAAACAAAAACAGAACGCTGGACGACAGCAAAGACTTACTGTGGAGCAAGGACGGCATCCACAATGTACATCCGAACATGACTTGACAATTAACAATCTCCCCACAAAGAAGGATAAAAAAAACTGAAATATTCTTGAGTGCTTAAACAAAGCAGATGCGGGAAATATCGCTCAAAGGAAGACAAGAAAATGCTGCAGGAAAATACCAAAAAAAGGGAAAAAGCCAACAAAATGGGAGCGCAAGACAAGAACTAAAATACACACAGGAAAACAGCAAAAAACTAAATAAGTCAGGACGGGATGTGACAGGTGGGGACAGTACACCTACTTTGAGACAAGAGCTGCAGTGATGCATGCTTGGTTATGCTTTAAAGGGGAACATTATCGCCTAACCTATGCAAGCGTCAATATATACCTTGATGTTACAGAAAAAAGACCATGTATTTTTTTAACCGATTTCCGAACTCTAAATGGGTGAAGTTTGGCAAATTAAACGCCTTTCTGTTTATCGGTCTTTTAGCGATGACGTCAGAACGTGACGTCACCGAGGTAACACACCCGCCATATTCATTTTCACATTACAAACACCGGGTCTCAGCTCTGTTATTTTCCGTTTTTTCGACTATTTTTTGGAACCTTGGAGACATCATGCCTCGTCGGTGTGTTGTCGGAGGGTGTAACAACACTAACAGGGAGGGATTCAAGTTGCACCACTGGCAAGAAATCTGCCGCCAGACCCCCATTGAATGTGCCGGAGTGTCTTCACATTTGACCGTCAATGCTATGACAGACATGGCACAGAGATGTATGGATAACCTGCAGATGCATTTGCAACGATTAAGTCACTGAAATCACAAAGGTGAGTTTTGTTGATGTTGTTGACTTATGTGCTAATCAGACACATTTGGTAACAACATGACTGCCAGCTAATCGATGCTAACATGCTATTTACACTAGATGTATGTACATTTGAAACTAGATACCCACATTTAATGCGAAACAAACACTTACCAATCGACGGATTTAAGTTGCTCCAGTGTCACAAGATGCGAAAGTCCTGATCGTTTGGTCCGCACATTTTACCGGCGATGCTAATAAGGCAGCCATGCTATGGGGCCACTTCATTAGGTACACCCACGCTATGGCCGAATAGCGTCAATAGCTATTCGCTCAATAGCTTCAGTTTCTTCTTCAATTTCGTTTTTGCTATCTGCCTCCATACTGCGACCATCTGTTTCAATACATGCGTAATCTGTTGAATCGCTTAAGCCGCTGATATCCGAGTCTGAATCCGAGCTAATGTCGCTATATCTTGCTGTGGTAACCGCCATGTTGTTTGTATTGGCAGCACTGTATGACGTCACAGGGAAATGGATAGTGGTTTCGAAGATCGCGAAAATAAGGCACTTTAAAGCTTTATTTAGGGATATTCCGGAACCGGTAAAATTTTGAAAAAAAATTCAAAAAATACAACAAACCACTGGGAACTGATTTTTATTGTTTTTAACCCTTTTAAAATTGTGATAATGTTCCCCTTTAAAGTCATATCCAACAATTTCGACAACAACTTCTTATTGTCAACTTAGTTTAGTTTTTTTAACGATTGCTGCTGGTGGTGTGCCTCCGCATTTTTTCAAAGCAAAACATGTGCCTTGGCTCAAAAAAGGTTGAAAAACACTGGTCTAGATAACATGTATTGGATATGCTTTTGTGAATTTTTTTTTTTCTCCAGTCACATTTTTGCATACGTCTGCAAGATGTTTGTTTGTGGAGGCGTTCCCAGATTGCAAATGAACCCACCCCCTACCCTCTGCAAAAGTATTTTGAAAATGTAGACTGTTAAATACGTATCTTGTAGACAAATGTCACCGCTATTTATTTTCCATACACGGTCGAAAATAAACTTCACAAACGATATATATAGATTCACCCAGTCATAACATTGGGTACACATGTAAACTCTGACTGATAGACATTTCTGCATGCAAAAGCACTGCTTTTTGCAGCATTTAAGTCATTGAAAGTTATTATGCGCATGTTGTCAAATTTAGATAGAAATGCCGTATTTTCCGGACCACAGGGCGCACAAAATTATAAGGCACACTGCCGATCAGGTCTATTTTCATACAAAAGGCGCACTGGATCAAAGGGCGCATTAAAGAGGTCATAGTATTATTTTTTTCTAAATGTAAACAAATCCTTGTGATCTACATAACATGTAATGGTGGTTCTTTAGTCAAAATGTTTTACGGATTATTTTCAAGCCGCTTTCGGACAGTCGCTTCAGGATGCGTCGTTTTGTGGGCACTCTTATTTACGTGCCTCCACTTAGACAGCGTGGTCATCTTTGTTGTAGCGGTGTAGCGTGCAAGGACGGGAGTTGAAGAAGTGTCAAAAGATTGCGCTAACTGTTTTAATGACATTCAGACTTAACTTCAATAACGGAGCAGCATATCCTCATCCGGGAACAACACCGGAAATGTGTCCCGTGAAAAACAGTCCGACCAGAACTCTCTAATAACTAAAGTTCCTTAGGTGAATAATGTCAACTCACTACACCTGTATGTTTTAATGCTTTCATGGCGAGTTTACTGACAGATATAAGTAAGAAGTTTACACTATTTTATATTAGAAATGGCGACCGCGGAGGATGAATGTCCCATAACAAGAAGATAGAGAAAAAGAAGAAGCTTATCGATTACGGTGTTGGCACCGAGTACAAAGGCGGACTTGCGCAAATTTTCAGGACTTATCCAGATCCCAGTTTCAGGTCAGCAGGTACCAGAAGGGAAGAAAAGTTGCTTTTGCATAATATTGCGAATGAAAACGCCAATTAATATATTTTCTTATACACACACCATAATAATACTACTATGTTGAAGCACAGTTCAATCCATCAAGCGGTGCGGCTTCATAGCTTACCAAAGTCGTACTAAAATATTCTAATAGATTTTTGAGCGCCAGGTGTAATGTTCTATATCTTCAATGGAACATATAAAATGTTGGTGTTGTTTACTTGAGTCTTATTGCAGTCTACACGTCTCTCTTATGTGTGACTGCCATCTACTGGCCACACTTATCATTTCACCATCCATCCATCTTCTTCCGCTTAGCCGAGGTCGGGTCGCGGGGGCAACAGCCTAAGCAGGGAAGCCCAGACTTCCCTCTCCCCAGCCACTTCGTCTAGCTCTTCCCGGGGGATCCCGAGGTGTTCCCAGGCCAGCCGGGAGACATAGTCTTCCCAAAGTGTCCTGGGTCTTCCCCGTGGCCTCCTACCGGTTGGACGTGCCCTAAACACCTCCCTAGGGAGGCGTTCGGGTGGCATCCTGACCAGATGCCCGAACCACCTCATCTGGCTCCTCTCCATGTGAAGGAGCAGCGGCTTTACTTTGAGTTCCTCCCGGATGGCAGAACTTCTCACCCTATCTCCCCGCCACACGGCGGAGGAAACTCATTTCGGCCGCTTGTACCCGTGATCTTATCCTTTCGGTCATGACCATAGGTGAGGATGGGAACGTAGATCGACCGGTAAATTGAGAGCTTTGCCTTCCGGCTCAGCTCCTTCTTCACCACAACGGATCGGTACAACGTCCGCATTACTGAAGACGCCGCACCGATCCACCTGTCGATCTCACGATCCACTCTTCCCCCACTCGTGAACAAGACTCCTAGGTACTTGAACTCCTCCACTTGGGGCAGGGTCTCCTCCCCAACCCGGAGATGGCATTCCACCCTTTTCCGGGCGAGAACCATGGACTCGGACTTGGAGGTGCTGATTCTCATTCCGGTCGCTTCACACTCTGCTGCGAACCGATCCAGTGAGAGCTGAAGATCCCGGTTAGATGAAGCCATCAGGACCACATCATCTGCAAAAAGCAGAGACCTAATCCTGCGGTCACCAAACCGGAACCGCTCAACGCCTTGACTGCGCCTAGAAATTCTGTCCATAAAAGTTATGAACAGAATCAGTGACAAAGGACAGCCTTGGCGGAGTCCAACCCTCACTGGAAACGTGTCCGACTTACCGCCAGCAATGCGGACCAAGCTCTGACACTGATCATACAGGGAGCGGACCGCCACAATCAGACAGTCTGATACCCCATACTCTCTGAGCACTCCCCACAGGACTTCCCGATGGACATGGTCGAATGCCTTCTCCAAGTCCACAAAGCACATGTAGACTGGTTGGGCAAACTCCCATGCACCCTCAAGAACCCTGCGGAGAGTATAGAGCTGGTCCACAGTTCCACGACCAGGACGAAAACCACACTGTTCCTCCTGAATCCGAGGTTCGACTATCCGGCGTAGCCTCCTCTCCAGTACACCTAAATAAACCTTACCGGGAAGGCTGAGGACTGTGATCGCACGATAGTTGGAACACACCCTCCGGTCCCCCTTCTTAAAGAGCGGAACCACCACCCCGGTCTGCCAATCCAGAGGTACCGCCCCCGATGTCCACGCGATGCTGCAGAGTCTTGTCAACCATTTCACCATGTACCAAATGAAATAGCTTCAAAGTCGGTAAGCACAACCAAAATGATTCCGTTCATTAGGAGCACTGTCGATTTTTGAGAAAATGAAAGAATTTTAAGTGCGCCTTATAGTCCGAAAAATATGGTATATAGGTTCACCCGGTCATAGCATTAGGTGCACCTGCAAGTTCTCTGACTGATACAAGAGCTGCATACAAAAGTGCTGCTTTTTGCGGCATTTCAGTCACTGAGTGTTATTTTGCGCATGTCAAACTTAGTTAGAAATAATACTTTATATTATAGCTTTGCTTTTGTTTTTCTCAAACTCTGCTGGTTTCATAGCGAGCTCCTCCCCCATGTCCATATAAGTACATCCACTTTGCTGTGACATCACAACATAGCTAGAATGAAAACCCCACGAGTCGAGCCGCCCAAAAATGCCTTGTGATTTAATGTTTTTGTATTGTTACCGAGAGTATCCAACATTGTAACAACATTTATACAGTGGGGCAAAAAAGTATTTAGTCAGCCAGCGATTGTGCAAGTTCTCCCACTTAAAATGATGACACAGGTCTGTAATTTTCATCATAGGTACACTTCAACTGTGAGAGACACAATGTGAAAAACAATCCAGGAATTCATATTGTAGGAATTTTAAATAATTTATTTGTATATTATGGTGGAAAATAAGTATTTGGTCAACCAATCAAAGCTCTCACTGATGGAAGGAGGTTTTGGCTCAAAATCTCACGATACATGGTCCCATTCATTCTTTCCTTAACACGGATCAATCGTCCTGTCCCCTTAGCAGAAAAACAGCCCCAAAGCATGATGTTTCCACCCCCATGCTTCACAGTAGGTGTGGTGTTCTTGGGATGCAACTCTGTATTCTTCTTCCTCCAAACACGACGAGTTGAGTTTATACCAAAAATTTCTAATTTGGTTTCGTCTGACCACATGACATTCTCCCATGTGCTCTCTGGCAAACTTCAGACGGGTCTAGACATGCACTAGCTTAAACAGGGGGACACATCTGGCACTGCAGGGTTTGATTCCCTGTCGGCGTAGTGTGTTACTGATGATAACCTTTGTTACTTTGGTCCCAGCTCTCTGCAGGTCATTCACCAGGTCCCCCCATGTGGTTCTGGGATTTTTGCTCACCGTCCTTATGATCATTTTGACTCCACGGGATGAGATTTTGTGTGGAGCCCCAGATCGAGGGAGATTATCAGTGGTCTTGTATGTCTTCCATTTTCTGATAATTGCTCGCACAATTGATTTTTTCACACCAAGCTGCTTGCCTATTGTAGATTCACTCTTCCCAGTCTGGTGCAGATCTACAATTATTTTCCTGGTGTCATTCGACAGCTCTTTGGTCTTGGCCATAGTGGAGTTTGGAGTCCAACAGTTTGAGTCTGTTGACAGGTGTCTTTTATACAGATAACGAGTTCAAACATCCATCCATCCATCCATCATCTTCCGCTTATCCGAGGTCGGGTCGCGGGGGCAACAGCCTAAGCAGGGAAACCCAGACTTCCCTCTCCCCAGCCACTTCGTCTAGCTCTTCCCGGGGGATCCCGAGGCGTTCCCAGGCCAGCCGGGAGACATAGTCTTCCCAACGTGTCCTGGGTCTTCCCCGTGGCCTCCTACCGGTTGGACGTGCCCTAAACACCTCCCTCGGGAGGCGTTCGGGTGGCATCCTGACCAGATGCCCGAACCACCTCATCTGGCTCCTCTCGATGTGAAGGAGCAGCGGCTTTACTTTGAGTCCCTCCCGGATGGCAGAGCTTCTCACCCTATCTCTAAGGGAGAGACCCGCCACACGGCGGAGGAAACTAATTTCGGCCGCTTGTACGCGTGATCTTATCCTTTCGGTCATGACCCAAAGCTCATGACCATAGGTGAGGATGGGAACGTAGATCGACCGGTAAATTGAGAGCTTTGCCTTCCGGCTCAGCTCCTTCTTCACCACAACGGGTCGGTACAACGTCCGCATTACTGAAGACGCCGCACCGATCCGCCTGTCAACCTCACAATCCACTCTTCCCCTCACTCGTGAACAAGACTCCTAGGTACTTGAACTCCTCCACTTGGGGCAGGGTCTCCTCCCCAATTCAAACAGGTGCCATTAATAAAGGTAACGAGTGGAGGACAGAAGAGCTTCTTAAAGAAGCGTACTTATTTTCCACCATAATTTACAAATAAATTATTTAAAATTCCTACAATGTGAATTCTTCGATTTTTTTTTTCACATTCTGTCTCTCACAGTTGAAGTGTACCTATGATGAAAATTACAGACCTCTGTCATCATTTTAAGTGGGAGAACTTGCACAATCGGTGGCTGAATAAATACTTTTTTGCCCCACTGTATGTTAAAAACGACCAAAATCGTCATTGGCGACCTTTACCAACCTCTAAACGAGTGTTGTTGTTGTTGTTATAAAGTCTATAAAGGCAGTTTTGCACATCTGTAAACTGCAATTGCAATAACCATAATAAATGGATTCTTGTTACCGTGGAAATGAACAATTTTTAAAAGCATCATTAGCTTACCACAGTTCTTTTTACTGTGGGTTCATGGTGAACCCATTACTGAACTATTCAGCGTTCCTAGTAACATGGTGGATGTTGTTGTGTTTCTTCAGCTGGCAGCAGCCCGTCAGAAAGCCCCAGAAATGTCTCTGCCAGCAGCTCCGCCAACTTTCAGTTCGCTCGAAGGTAAGAAGTCACATCTGTCTTTCTGGTTTTCTCTTACGCTTGAACTGTAAATTCACGAGAGGTGGTCAAAAGGATTGATTCCTTGATGAATCGCGATTGAAACGTGGACTATTCTGAATCGATCCAAAAAACTGATTATTTATGTTCAAACCCCGTTTCCATATGAGTTGGGAAATTGCGTTAGATGTAAATATAAACGGAATACAATTATTTGCAAATCATTTTCAACCCATATTCAGTTGAATATGCTACAAAGACAACATATTTGATGTTTAAACTGATAAACATTTTTTTTGTTGCAAATAATCATTACCTTTAGAATTTGATGCCAGCAACACGTGACAAAGAAGTTGAGAAAGGTGGCAATAAATACTGATAAAGTTGAGGAATGCTCATCAAACACTTATTTGGTGTGCAGGCTAATTGGGAACAGGTGGGTGCCATGATTAGGTATAAAATCATCTTCCGGGGCGAGGTACACCCTTTTGTCCACAACTGCGTTGGAAAATAATCAAACAGTTTAAGAACAACGTTTCTCAAAGTGCGATTGCGTGAAATTCAGGGATTTCAACATCTATGGTCCATAGTATCAACAGGTTCAGAGAATCCGGAGAAATCACTCCAAATAAGCGGCAAGGCCGGAAACCAACATTGAATGACCGTGACCTTCGATGCCTCAGACGGCACTGTATCAAAAACCTATATCAATCTCTAAAGGATATCACCACATTGGCTCAGGAACACTTCAGAAAGCCACTGTCACTAAATACAATTTGTCACTACATCTGTAAGTGCAAGTTAAAGCTCTACTATGCAAAGCGAAAGCCATTTATCAACAACATCCAGAAACACCGCCGGCTTCTTTGGGCCCGAGATCATCTAAGATGGACTGATGCAAGGTGGAAAAGTGTTGTGTGGTTTGATGAGTCCACATTTCAAATTGTTTTTGGAAATGTTCGACATCGTGTCCTCCGGACCTAAGGGGAAGCGAACCATTCAGACTGTTATCGACGCAAAGTTCAAAAACCAGCATCTGTGATGGTATGGGGGTGCATTAGTGCCCAAGGCATGGGTAACTTACGCATCTGTGAAGGCACCATTAATGCTGAAAGGTACATACAGGTTTTGGAACAACATATGCTGCCAACATATGGATGCCCCTGCTTATTTCAGCAAGACAATGCCAAGCCACATTCAGCACGTGTTACAACAGCGTGGCTTCGTAAAAAAAAAAAGAGTGCGGCTACTTTCCTGGCCCGCCTGCAGTCCAGACCTGTCTCCCATGGAAAATGTGTGGCGCATTATGAAGCGTAAAATACGACAGCGGAGACCCCGGACTGTTGAACGACTGAAGCTCTACATAAAACAAGAATGGGAAAGAATTCCACTTTCAAAGCTTCAACAATTAGTTTCCTCAGTTCCCAAATGTTTATTGAGTGTTTTTAAAAGAAAAGGTGATGTAACACAGTGGTGAACATGCCCTTTCCCAACTACTTTGGCACGTGTTGCAGCCAAGAAATTCTAAGTTAATTATTATTTGCAAAAAAAAAAAAAATTTTGAGTTTGAACATAGAATATGTTGTCTTTGTAGTGCATTCAACTGAATATGGGTTGAAAATGATTTGCAAATCATTGTATTCCGTTTATATTTACATTTATCACAATTTCCCAACTCATATGGAAACAGGGTTCAAATGTTAAGTAATGCCATAAAGACGGTTCTAAAATGCAGATCTGGGGCAGACACACATGGAAGCAAGAGGAGAGGACAAGATATGCGAGCTGTGGTGTTAAGCAGGAAAATAATAAATGCTTTGTAGATTTTAACAGAAGTCTAACAGGAACCGCCTTACAGCAGAGAGTAGCCAACTAAGAAAAAGCAATAAAGAGATGGATTAAGGAGAGAGAATAATATCCAGACAGTCTAACAACACTGTCAGCCATAAATATGAATATGATAGTACTGTAGATAAGATTTGAGCTGCAAGATTATGGCGACTGGGGGCAAAGTGTTCTGTGATTTTAGAAGGCACAAACATAGGGACGTGTACTACATCACTTAGCAGGAAGCTACAGTCTTTACGTATCTGTTAGTCAACATGTATCATCGAATTGTAGCACCTAAATCGTAATTAAATTGTGAAGTGCCCAAACATTCCCCACCTCTAAAATTGAGTAGACCAGTGTTTTTCAACCTTTTTTGAGCCAAGGCACATTTTTTGCATTTTTACGAAACTCATTTGACAGTAAAAAGTCGTTGTCGCAATTGTTGGTTATACCCAATCACATAATATCTACGGCTTTTCACACACACACAAGTGAATACAAGGCATACTTGGTCAACAGCCGTACAGGTCACAGTGATGGTGGCCGTATAAACAACTTTACCACTGTTACAAATATGCGCCACACTGTGAACCCGCACCAAACAAGAATGACAAACACATTTCGGGAGAACATCCACACCGTAACACAACATAAACACAACAGAACAAATAAAAGAAATACTTGAATTTCATTTATCCATTTTTCCACCGCTTGTCCCTTTTGGGGTCGCTTGAGCCTATTTCAGCTGCATTCGGGCGAAAGGCGTCGTACACCCTGGACAAGTCGGCACCTCATCGCAGGGCCTACTTGAATTTCAGCGTTCATTTATTTACACATACACAAACATAACACTCCTCTACTCATTGTTGTATTTGAAAGTGCAATGCTTTGCAGCCAGGAGCACAGCCTTTGAAGGAGCATAGGTATGGGCAGCATCTGTGACATTTAATTTGCAGGAAACGAGTGAGTTTAGGGCTGAATTGTCCATCCTCCTTCTATTCTCTGTCACTATCTTTTTCCGGACATTACTACTTGCCGTAGTTTTGAAGCAATGCATGATGGGATTCCGGATGTTGTTTGTCAACGCCGGCTGGAATAAACACACTTTGAGAAATAGTTCCGTGCCTGCCTACTTTTTGGGTTGTAAATAAACCTATGGATAACAGAGACATACATAATAGTCTCCTTCTCCTCCAAAAGCCGTAGATGTTATAACGTGACCGGGCCGACCCGCTGTTTATATGGAGAAAAAGTGGACGTGACGACAGGCTGTCTTCACTCAGGTCCGACTGGAAATCGGGAGAATGGTTGTCCTGGGAGATTTTCGGGAGAGGCACTGAAATTCAGGAGTCTACCGGAAAATTCGAGAGCGTTGGCAAGTATGGCGTAATGGAAACCAACCCACAGAAAACCAGCAACAACCAGCTGAAAGGCCTCAGGGCCACTTGCTGATCACGGGTCTGGGGCCGCGCCGCAAGTCAGGGCAAACGCTCATTGCTGAGTAATGGTGTGATTACATCGGTGGGTTGTGATTTCAAACTCCGCCCGAGTCGTACCAAAGACTATAAAAATGGGAGCCATTGCCACCCTGCTTGGCACTCAGCATCAAGGGTTGGAATTAGGGGTTAAATCACCAAAAATTAATCTTGGGCGCGGCCACCGCTGCTGTCCACTGCTCCCCTCACCTCCAAGGGGGTGATCAAGGGTGATTGGTCAAATGCAGAGAAGAATTTCGCCTCACCTCGTGTGTGTGTGTGTGTGTGTGTGTGTGTGTGTGTGTGTGTGTGTGTGTGTGTGTGTGACAATCATTGGTTCTTTAAAGGCCTACTGAAACCCACTACTATTGACCACGCAGTCTGATAGTTTATGTATCAATGATGAAATCTTAAAATTGCAACACATGCCAATAAGGCCGGTTTAGGTTACTGAATTGCAATTTTATATTTTGCGCGGAAGTATCATGCTAAAACGTCGCGGTATGATGACGCGTGCGCGTGACGTCCTGCATTGTAGAGGACATTTTGTTCCAGCATCGTTCCCAGCTACAAGTCGTCTGTTTTCATCGCATAATTCCACAGTATTCTGGACATCAGTGTTGCTGAATCTTTTGCAATTTGTTCAATGAATAATGGAGACGTCAAAGAAGAAAGCTGTAGGTGGGAAGCGGTGTATTGCGGCCGCCTTTAGCAACAAAAACACAGCCGGTGTTTCATTGTTTACATTCCCGAAAGATGACAGTCAAGCTTTACTATGATGTCAAGCAAACACGGTTGGATTGGACCACACACACAAAGTACAGTGTATTATGCAGCGATCATTTCGAAAGATTGTGTTTCAAAGAGGGTCCCTTGCGAAGGGCAGAGATGGGCATGGCCACCACCCGTCGACTGGTGCTGAGGAAAGGTGCGGGGCCGACCTTCAGGTTCTACAGGTACGACCATATAATCTCACTAAAACACTAGTAATACAATAAGCCATGGGTGTAAAACTCTGGCCCGCCGTGTAATTTAATTTGGCCCTTGATGCAATATCAATTTTGCATTAGAGCTGGCCCGCCGGTGTTATACAGCATCGGTTCCGCTGTAACACCGCATTCACCGCCAATACTCATACTTGCCAATCCTCCTAATTTTCCCGGTAGACTCCTGAAGTTCAGTGCCCCTCCCGAAAATCTCCCGGGGCAACCATTCTCCCGAATTTCTACCGATTTCCACCTGGACAACTATTTTGGGGTCGTGCCTTAAAGGCACTTCCTTTAGCGTTCTCTACAACCTGTCGTCACGTCCGCTTTTCCTCCATACTAACAGCATGTCACATGATATTTGTGGCTTTTACACACACACACACACACACACACACACACACACACACACACACACACACACACACACACACGCACAAGTGAATGCAAGCCATACTTGGTCAACAGCCATACAGGTCACACTGATGGTGGCTGTATAAACAACTTTAGCACTGTTACAAATATGCGCCACACTGTGAACCTACACCGAACAAGAATGACTAACACATTTTGTGTGAACATCCGCACCGTAACACAACAGAACAAATACCCAGAACCCCTAGCCCCACTAAGTCTTCCGGGAAACTTCCAGCAAACTGACCAATAATTAACATTTTATTTATGCATTTTCTCTTGCTACTTCAAGGCCTGAATGTTTGGTTCATTCATTATTATTTTATTTTCAAATTTATTATTAGCCTGTGGAAATTGTTTTTATATTTATCTCAGAAGATTGCAAATAGATAAAAAGGCATAACATTTTAATTTAAATTTTGTTTGATATGCCATTGATATTTTTTAAACTATTATTATTATTATTTGAAACTAGATTTTGCATGTCACTAAAAATATATAAGCCTTGCTTATTCAATATTTAATGCAGAACTTGTTTGGGTCCCTATTAAAAGGTTAATTTGTTTAACCTTGGCCCGCGGCTTTGTTCCGTTTAAAATTTTGGCCCACTCTGTATTTGAGTTTGACACCCCTGCAATAAGCAGATAAGGGATTTTCCACAATTATCCTAGTAAATGTGTCTAATAACATCTGAATCGCTCCCACTGCCCTCGTCTTTTTTTTTTCTTTTTTTCCTAGCCATTCACTCTCACTTTCCTCATCCACGAATCTTTCATCCTCGCTCAAATTAATGGGGAAATCGTCGCTTTCTCGGTCCGAATCGCTTTCGCTCCTGGTGGCCGTGACTGTAAACAATGTTCAGATGTGAGGAGCTTCACAACCCGTGCTGTCACACGCATTTCGTCTGCTACTTCCGGTACAGGCAAGGCTTTTTTATTAGCGACCAAAAGTTGCGAACTTTATCGTCTATGTGTTCTCTACTAAATAATTTCAGCGAAAATATGGCAATATCGCGAAATGATCAAGTATGACACATAGAATAGACCTGCTATCCCCGTTTAAAGAAGAAAATCTCATTTCGGTAGGCCTTTAACTTTAATTATTATGGTGGAAACTACAACCCTCTTATAACACAGAGTTTTTGAGAGCATGAGCTTGAACAGGACATTTAGGCATAAATGTCGATACAGTTCATAGCAAAAATATGTACGTCATTTCCAATAAAGACTTTCCTTGTGCTGGTTTTTTCTTTCTTCTTGAACTTCAGTATTCGCCGACATTACCAACATGTACGTACGAGGCTCTAAATGGCTCATAAAAAGTTACCTTTGTGTACCCTGCCTTCCCAATGTCCTGTCCAAATAAGACCGGGACCTCCTACTTTTATTGCTCATAATTCTTTGCCAAGTTATGACTTTGCCTTTGATGTTTTGCCGCAGCACAGCATTTTTTGCACCTGATGACTCGGGTTGTTTGGCACGAGCCTGGATGAACGGTACCTTCTATTAATTGTGTTTTTAATGCAAAAAACTAATGACAAATTTTGCCACACAGTCATTAGAATATTTTGCTGCGACCTCTTTCCTTTATTTTGGTCCTTTTTTGTACTGAAATAAATACTTTTTGGTTATTCTTCAATATCCTTTTAAGTAGAGATGTCCTATAATGGCTTTTTTGCCGATATTTCGATATTGTCCAACTCTTAATCACAGATTCCGATATCAACCAACATATACAGTCGTGGAATGAACACATTAATTATTATGCCTAATTTAGTTGTGATGTCTCGCTGGATGCATTAAACAATGTAACAGGTTTTTCCAAAATAAATCAACTCAAAGGACCACGCGGTAGAAAATGGATGGATGGAAGTTATGGAAAAAAATGCCAACATGGCACTGCCATATTTATTATTGAAGTCACAAAGTGCATTATTGTTTTTTAGCATGCCTCAAAACAGCAGCTTGGAATTTGGGACATGCTCTCCCCAAGAGAGCATGAGGAGGTTGAGAATGGAATAGAATAGAATGGACTTTGTCATAATATTGGCATAAAGGGATTCAGGACTTCAACTTTAAGGTGCGGTAGTGGGAACAGATATGGGTTAGAAATAAATAACACAAGAGGTAGTGAAGTGAAGTGAATTATATTTATATAGCGCTTTTCTCTAGTGACTCAAAGCGCTTTACATAGTGAAACCCAATATCTAAGTTACATTTAAACCAGTGTGGGTGGCACTGGGAGCAGGTGGGTGAAGTGTCTTGCACAAGGACACAACGGCAGTAACTAGGATGACGGAAGCGGGAATCGAACCTGCAACCCTCAAGTTGCTGGCACGGCCGCTCTACCAACCGAGCTATGCCGTTAATAAAGGAAAAGCTAACAATTGAAATAAACAGACTACTATCCAATAAAAATACAAACCCCATTTCCATATGAGTTGGGAAATTATGTTGGATGTAAATATAAACAGAATACAATGATTTGCAAATCATTTTCAACCCATATTCAGTTGAATATGCTACAAAGACAACATATTTGATGTTCAAACTGATAAAAATATTTTTTTTGCAAATAATCATTAACTTTAGAATTTGATGCCAGCAACACGTGACAAAGAAGTTGGGAAAGGTGGCAATAAATACTGATAAAGTTGAGGGATGTTCATCAAACATTTATTTGGAACATCCCACAGGTGTGCAGGCTAATTGGGAACAGGTGGGTGCCATGATTGTGTATAAAAACAGCTTCCCAAAAAATGCTCAGTCTTTCTCAAGAAAGGATGGGTTGAGATACACCCCTTTGTCCACAATTGCATGAGCAAATAGTCAAACAGTTTAAGAACAACGTTTCTCAAAGTGCAATTGCAAGAAATTTAGGGATTTCAACATCTACGCTCCATAATATCATCAAAAGGTTCAGAGAATCTGGAGAAATCACTCCACTTAAGCGGCATGGCCGGAAACCAACATTGAATGACCGTGACCTTTGAACCCTCAGACGGCACTGTATCAAAAACCGACATCAATCTCTAAAGGATATCACCACATGGGCTCAGGAACACTTCAGAAAACCACTGTCACTCAATACAGTTAGTCGCTACATCTGTAAGTGCAAGTTAAAGCTCTATTATGCAAAGCGAAAGCCATTTATCAACAACATCCATAAACGCCGCCGGCTTCTCTGGGCCCGAGATCATCTAAGATGGACTGATGCAAAGTGGAAAAGTGTTCTGTGGTCTGACGAGTCCACATTTCAAATTGTTTTTGAAAATATTCGACATTGTGTCATCCGGACCACAGGGGAAACGAACCATCCAAACTGTTAGCGACGCAAAGTTGAAAAGCCAGCATCTGTGATGGTATGGGGGTGCATTAGTGCCCATGGCATGGGTAACTTACACATTTGTGAAGGCACCATTAATGCTGAAAGGTACATACAGGTTTTGGAACAACATATGCTGCCATCTAAGCGCCGTCTTTTTCATGGACGCCCCTGCTTGTTTCAGCAAGACAATGCCAAGCCACATTCAGCACGTGTTACAACAGCGTGGCTTCGTAAAAAAAGAGTGCGGGTATTTTCCTAGCTCACCTGCATTTCAGACCTGTCTCTCATCGAAAATGTGTGGCGCATTATGAAGCGTAAAATACGACAGCGGAGACCCCGGACTGTTGAACGACTGAAGCTCTACATAAAACAAGAATGTGTAAGAATTCCATTTTCAAAGCTTCAGCAATTAGTTTCCTCAGTTCCCAAACGTTTATTGAGTGTTGTTAAAAAAAAGGTGATGTAACACAGTGGTGAACATGCCCTTTCCGAACTACTTTGGCACGTGTTGCAGCCATGAAATTCTAAGTTAATTATTATTTGCAAAAAAAAAAATAAAGTTTTTGAGTTTGAACATAGAATATGTTGTCTTTGTAGTGCATTCAACTGAATATGGGTTGAAAATGATTTGCAAATCATTCTATTCTGTTTATATTTACATCTAACACAATTTCCGAACTCATATGGGAATGGGGTTTGTAAAAACGTCCTCACAACACTTTTAGTAAAAGATTTGATGAGCAGTCCTCAATTTTCTCTGTCTTTTTTGCCACTTGTGCCAGCTTTGTTGAAACTTGTTGCAGGCATCAAATTCCAAATGAGCTAATATTTGCAAAAAATAACAAAGTTTACCAGTTCAAACGTTAAGTATCTTGTATTTGCAGTCCATTCATTTGAATATAGGCTGAATTTGCAAATAAATGTATTCTGTTTTTGTTTACCATTTCCACAACGTGCCAACTTTACTGGTTTTGAAAAAACACCCACGAGTCCGCAGGACTTGGTCACTCATCAAGTTGCATCGCGTCACCTCTTCTTTAGCTCCATGTCCCCAAAAGCATGTTTGCGTGAGGAAGCCATTCTTGTCATGGTGAATCCAATCAGTGGATGAAAGTGGGACATGTCCTTTGAGAGCCACGTTGGACAAATGGGAGGATGGAGCCTGGAGAGAGGGTTATTTCACACTCAAATGTCTCCGGTGCTTGTGTGAGTGGTTCATGTTCAAATGAAGGTAGTGTCATGGCTGCATTGAGTGTTGAGCTGCAAAAAGGTGACAAGCAAACTGGAGCGTGACGGACAAACTTGTTCTGTCGTTCTCATTAAGTAGTGTTTACTTTGTTCCTCACACTGTCTCTCTCTCTCTCTCTCTCCTCATCACCTGCTCCGTTTGTGCCTTCTTCCCGCCGATGTGAAGCCATCTGGCCCGCACCGAGAGGTAAGAAACGAGCAAAAATGTCTATCTTGTTTCCTTGCAGTCGAACCTTCTCATGAAATGGATTGATGTTGGTAGGAGTTTGCGAGGTGGAAAGGAAAGACACACCAACGGGTTTACGGTACCAGTTGGAGCAGTAAACGCTGTTCTCGCTTGTTTTTCCTGGCAGGGGGACTACGTGAATAGTGCGACGTTATAACCTGCCGTGAAGTAGGGCTCAGCGTGATGGCCTTTTTTTAATATCTCAATATCTTTAGGCCATATCGCGATACACCATATATATCTCCATATTTTGCTTTAGCCTTGAATGAACACTTGATGCATATAATCACAGCAGTATGATGATTCTATGTGTCTACATTAAAACATTCTTCTTCATACTGCATTAATATATGCTACTGTTAAACTTTCATGCAGAGAGGGAAATCACAACTACCGTATTTCCATGAATTGCCGCCGGGGCGCTAATTAATTTAAAACCTCTTCTCACTCCGGCGTTTACCAAAGGCATGCGGTAAAGGCAAGCATGCGCTAATTATTTTAAAATCTCTTCTCACTCTGGCGCTTACTGAAGGCATGCGGTAAATTTAGGCCTGCGCTTATAAATTTGAGTGTGATGTAAGGATACCATCATGAAAAGCACATTTAATAAAAAAAAACTTTATTATGGTCTTACCTTTACTTATAAATGAAGTCCATGCGCAGCTCCTTCTGATCAAAAGCGTTGATAACTTGTTTATAGAAGTCTTACTTATCTTTCTTCAGTTTTAAAAGTCAATCAATCAACCAATGTTTACTTATATAGCCCTAAATCACTAGTGTCTCAAAGGGCTGCACAAACCACTACGACATCCTCGGTAGGCCCACATAAGGGCAAGGAAAACTCACACCCAGTGGGACGTCGGTGACAATGATGACTATGAGAACCTTGGAGAGGAGGAAAGCAATGGATGTCGAGCGGGTCTAACATGATACTGTGAAAGTTCAATCCATAATGGATCCAACACAGTCGCGAGAGTCCAGTCCAAAGCGGATCCAACACAGCAGCGAGAGTCCCGTTCACAGCGGAGCCAGCAGGAAACCATCCCAAGCGGAGGCGGATCAGCAGCGCAGAGATGTCCCCAGCCGATACACAGACAAGCAGTACATGGCCACCGGATCGGACCGGACCCCCTCCACAAGGGAGAGTGGGACATAGAAGAAAAAGAAAAGAAACGGCAGATCAACTGGTCTAAAAAGGGAGTCTATTTAAAGGCTAGAGTATACAAATGAGTTTTAAGGTGAGACTTAAATGCTTCTACTGAGGTAGCATCTCGAACTGTTACCGGGAGGGCATTCCAGAGTACTGGAGCCCAAAAGTCTCTCTGTCTCGATGGAGATCTTCCTTTATTACCTCCTTCTTCGATGGAAAGTCCAGTTTAGAAAACTGTTTTATTTTAGATATGTAATCCTCCATGTTAAAAGTGCAAGCGAGAGGAAAACAGAAACGATTGCTGCTCACTCTTGCTGCTTGTTGTCACTTCTTTTGCAGCTGAGTAGTCGCAAGAAGGATCACTAGCGCCCTCTACCACCAGGAGACAGGAGTCATTTAATGACTCATATTTGACACACGCAGCTACGGTATATTAATAAAACATAGCCGCTCATTGTTCTTTTTAGCATATTCAATAGCTTGGACCTTAAATCCTACTGAATAGCTCTTAATCTTCTTCCCTGTATGCAATTTCAAATGATTGAAATCAGCCTCCTCCATTTTGAAAATGATGACAGGTGAAGTGTCACTCGTGACGTGAGGAGTTTGACCCGGTGGAAATTCTAGGCATATGCTATTTTGCGAAACGAGTTTGACCCGGCGGAAATTCTAGACATGGGCTAATAAAAATAATATTTTGCGAAATGAGTTTGACCCGGCGTTAATCCTGAGCCGGCAGTAATGCTAAGCATGCGCTAATTATTTTGCGAAACGAGTTTGACCCGGCAGTAATTCTAGGCAGGCGCATACTATATAAGGAAATACGGTAAGTCCATTGACCGAAAGTGTATTTTTTTAAACAGTTATTAAGCAGTGGCACAAACATTCATGTCATTTCCAAAACAGAAAGTGCAAGATTGTCAGGGTCATTTTAAAACAAGCTATTAGTGCACTTTTGTGCATGATGTCACTGAGATGACATATCAAAACAACACTAAATTAAAATGCACTTTTTGTACGGAACAATAGTTTAAAACAAATAAAGTGCACTTTTGTGCATGATGTCACACAAGACATTTCAATAAGTTTCAAATAAAAATGAGCTGCATAATAGGAAATCAAATAGTGTATGTCCTTCGCTATGTGGTATGTTACTGCGGACGTTATCTTCTTTTTTTGTTGACAATTTTTTCATAGGGTGTTGATCTGGACATGTTTGCCTCTGCATTTTGATGGTGTGGGCGTGTGGCACCGAATAGAGATGTTGACATGCGGAGTAAGCACTCTTCGTTCTCTAGCACAGGGGTAGGGAACCTGTGGCTCTCTTGATGACTGCATCTGGCTCTGGGATAAATCTTAGCTGACATTGCTTAACACGATAAGTAATGAATAATTCCGCTGGTAATTCATCCATCCATCCATTTTCTACTGCTTGTCCCGTTCAGGTCGTGGGGGGTGCCGGAGCCTATCTCAGCTGCATTCACAGTGTTAAAAATAACGTTCAAAATATAAAACATTCTCATGCATTTTAATCCATCCATCCGTTTTCTAGAAGTCACGTTCATGGTAAGAAGTATTTTATTTATTATTGGTTAGCTTCAGAATAACAATGTTATTAAAAAGAACAAGAGACTTATTATACTCTAAAAATGTTGGTCTTACTAAAAAATGCACACATTTAGTTGTATTCAGTGTTAAATAATATTATATGACTTTCATGGAAATACATTTTAAAATATTTGTCTTTCAGGGCTCTCTCAGCCAAAAAGGTTCCCGACCCCTGCTCCAGCAGATGACTTTTGAAATGATGCTACAAATTAGCAGTAATGCTACTTTTTGTAGCATTACTTGACAAATTGCGGTTGTCCATTCAACATCTTCCCGCTTGAAGCCAAACCACCGCCAGACGATGCACTGTTTTTCTTGGGAATGAATTCTTCCTTCATTTGTTACCGGATTCGCACCTTCTTTCTCTCGTATTACCACTCGCACGGCTCCGCTAGCATCACAGCTAACGTTACCCATGTTGCTACCTCTCTGTTCCGCGAGGGCGTATACGTATGTGAGGTATGTAAGAAAGTGCGCTTGCTGTCTGTGAGTAGGAGAGTGAAAAGAGCCTGAGTGTAATGCCCGCAGCTAAAAGCAACTGCGTGAGAACGTATACTCCAATATCACCATATAGTCATTTTCTATATCACACAGAGACAAACCCGCTATATATCGAATATATCGATATATCGCCCAGCCCTACCGTGAAGTCAACAAAGAGTAGGAATTTGGCATAGAAAACACAGCCCAACTGGATCCGTGCTGCCACAAACAACTCCTCATTTGAAAAACAAATGATACTATCCCCTCCGCTAATTGGCATGACAAATTCCGTACAGACTGCCACAGATGTCGAGCTTTCTCACGTCATTTCAGTCGCCTGTAGGGTCTTGAATGCCGACTGTGTGAATTTGCACCAAGGTTCAATGAGTTCTTCCCTAGTCCATTGGCTAGACCACTCAAGGTTGAATGGAAACCGGTTGTTTTGTTTTTACGTAATCCAGTCAGCTAGTGTTTTCAGTACTACTTGTCTTTATTTTAATGTGCATTTTGTGTGTCCTTTTCAGTAAAAACTGCAAAATTCCATTCCGTTTTTTGAAGTGGTCTGTTTTTAGGATTCTATCAGACATTGTGACTTTTGGTGTTAGTGTTACTGAAAAGAAGGGACCCAAACACATATACTGTACAGCAGATTTCAAGAGTTCAATTGGTTGTAGGGTCATTAATGTGTGAATTTGCAAGTTCTTTAGTCCATTGCCTTGCCCACTCAAGGTTGAATGGAAACCGGTTGTTTTGTTTTTGCATAATACAATCCATACATACCCTGAAAATTGGTGATAGTAATAATTACTAATATTGTACGTACCATAAACAACAATGCTAATGATCTTTATAAGTATTACAGTATTCTACGTACTGTGTGATGTTCATAGGCTGTTAATATTCAGTGTTTTATTGTTCATAGTTAATATTGTAAATCCCACTTTCTTTGTATTAATGTACATTTTGGGTGTCCCATTCAGTAAAAAACTGTAAAATTCCATTCCGTTTTTTTGAGGTTGTCTGTTTTTAGTACTCTATCGCAGTGGTTTTTTACTTTGCTTCTTATAATTTTCAGAAAGACAGTTTTAGAGAAAAAATACAACCTTAAAAATGATTTTAGGATTCTTAAACACATATACCTTTTTACCTTTTAAATTCCTTCCTCTTCTTTCCTGACAATTTAAATCAATGTTCAAGTATTTTTTAATTTTTTTTTATTGTAAAGAATAATAAATACATTTTAATTTATTCTTCATTTTAGCTTCTTAGACGAAGAATATTTTTAAAAAATTTCTTCAAACTTATTATGATTAAAATTGAAAAAAAATATTCTGGCAAATCTCGAAAATCTGTAGAATCAAATTTAAATCTTATTTCAAAGTGTTTGAATTTCTTTTAAAATTTTTGTTCTGGAAAATCTAGAAGAAATAATGATTTGTCTTTGTAAGAAATATAGCTTGGTCCAATTTGTTATATATTATAACAAAGTGCAGGTTGGATTTTAACCTATTTAAAACATGTCATCAAAATTCTAAAACTAATCTTAATCAGGAAAAATTACTAATGATGTTCCATAATTTATTTATTATTTTTTTTTTTTTTCAAAAAGATTCGAATTAGCTAGTTTTTCTCTTCATTTTTTCCGGTTGAATTTTGACTTTTAAAGAGTCGAAATTGGAGATAAACTATGTTTCAAAATTTTATTTTCATTTTTTTTGTGTTTTCTCCTCTGTTAAACCGTTCAATTAAGTTTTTTTTTCATAATTTATTCTCTACAAAAAACCTTCTGTAAAAGGAAAAAAAATGTAAGACGGAATGACGGACAGAAATGCCCTTTTTTTTATATATATGTAGATTTATTTATTAAAGGTAAATTGAGCAAATTGGCTATTTCTGGCAATTTATTTAAGTGTGTATCAAAATGATAGCCCTTTGCATTAATCAGTACCCAAAAAGTAGCTCTTGGTTTCAAAAAGGTTGGTGACCCCTGGTATAAATAAATGTGCCAGCCGTAAAAACAATGCTTGTAATAATTACTATTATTGTACATATCTTAAACAACAGTGCTAGTAATCTTTAGAAGTATTAAGATACACGCCTCATGTACCAACCATGCGATATTCATATGTTGTTAATATTCAGTGTTTTATTGTTCATAGTTAATATTGTAAATCCCACTTTCTTTATTTTAATATAAATTTTTGGCTGTCCCATTCAGTAAAAAAACTGTAAAATTCCATTCCGTTTTATTGAGGTCGTCTGTTTTTAGAACTCTATCGGACATTGAGACTTCTAATGTTGCGTATTAGTGTTCCTAGAAAAAAGGGACCCAAACAAACATACTGTACAGCAGATTTTTACAGCTAAATGTGTATAAATAAATGTGCCAGCCATAAAAACAATGCTTTTAATAATTACTATTATTGTACGTACTTTAAACAACAGTGCTAGTAATCTATAGAAGTATTAAAATATACGTACCCTGAAAATTGGTGCTCGTAATAATTACTTATATTTTACGTACCATAAACAACAATGCTAGTAATCTTTAGAAGTATTACAATATTTTACGTACCATGTGATGTTCATATGTTGTTAATATTCAGTGTTTTATTGTTCATAGTTGATATTGTAAATCCCACTTTCTTTATTGTTATGTACATTTTGGGTGTCCTATTCAGCAAAAAACGGTAAAATTCCATTCTGTTTTTTTGAGGTGGTCTGTTTTTAGAACTCTATCAGACATTGTGACTTTTGGTATTAGTGTTCCTGAAACAAAGGGACCCAAACATACATTTTTACAGCTAAATGTGTATAAATAAATGTGCCCGCCGTAAAAACAATGCTTGTAATAATTACTATTATTGTACTTATCTTAAACAACAGTGCTAGTAATCTTTACAAGTATTAAGATATACGCCTCATGTACCAACCATGCGATATTCATATGTTGTTAATATTCAGTGTTTTATTGTTCATAGTTAATATTGTAAATCCCACTTTCTTTATTTTAATATACATCTTTGGCTGTCCCATTCAGTAAAAAACTGTAAAATTCCATTCCGTTTTATTGAGGTCGTCTGTTTTTAGAACTTTATCGGACATTGGGACTTCTAATGTTGCAGATTAGTGTTCCTAGAAAAAAGGGACCCAAACACACATACTGTACAGCAGATTTTTACAGCTAAATGTGTATAAATAAATGTGCCAGCCGTAAAAACAATGCTTGTAATAATTACTATTTTTGCACGTACCTTAAACAACAGTGCTAGTAATCTATAGAAGTATTAAAATATATGTACCCTGAAAATTGGTGCTAGTAATAATTACTTATATTGTACGTACCATAAACAACAATGCTAGTAATCTTTAGAAGTATTACAATATTCTACGTACCATGTGATGTTCATATGTTGTTAATATTCAGTGTTTTATTGTTCATAGTTGATATTGTAAATCCCACTTTCTTTATTATGTACATGTTGGGTGTCCCATTCAGTAAAAAACGGTAAAATTCCATTCCGTTTTTTTGAGGTGGTCTGTTTTTAGAACTCTATCAGACATTGTGACTTTTGGTATTAGTGTTCCTGAAAGAAAGGGACCCAAACATACATTTTTACAGCTAAATTTGTATAAATAAATGTGCCAGCCATAAAAACAATGCTTTTAATAATTACTATTTTTGCACGTACCTTAAACAACAGTGCTAGTAATCTATAGAAGTGTTAAAATATACGTACCCTGAAAATTGGTGCTCGTAATAATTACTTATATTTTACGTACCATAAACAACAATGCTAGTAATCTTTAGAAGTATTACAATATTTTACGTACCATGTGATGTTCATATGTTGTTAATATTCAGTGTTTTATTGTTCATAGTTGATATTGTAAATCCCACTTTCTTTATTGTTATGTACATTTTGGGTGTCCCATTCAGCAAAAAACGGTAAAATTCCATTCCGTTTTTTTGAGGTGGTCTGTTTTTAGAACTCTATCAGACATTGTGACTTTTGGTATTAGTGTTCCTGAAACAAAGGGACCCAAACATACATTTTTACAGCTAAATGTGTATAAATAAATGTGCCCGCTGTAAAATCAATGCTTGTAATAATTACTATTATTGTACGTATCTTAAACAACAGTGCTAGTAATCTTTAGAAGTATTAAGATATACGCCTCATGTACCAACCATGCGATATTCATATGTTGTTAATATTCAGTGTTTTATTGTTCATAGTTAATATTGTAAATCCGACTTTCTTTATTTTAATATACATTTTTGGCTGTCCCATTCGGTAAAAAACTGTAAAATTCCATTCCGTTTTATTGAGGGCGTCTGTTTTTAGAACTCTATCGGACATTGAGACTTCTAATGTTGCGTATTAGTGTTCCTAGAAAAAAGAGACCCAAACAAACATACTGTACAGCAGATTTTCACAGCTAAATGTGTATAAATAAATGTGCCAGCCGTTAAAACAATGCTTGTAATAATTACTATTATTGTACGTACCTTAAACAACAGTGCTAATAATCTATAGAAGTATTAAAATATATGTACCCTGAAAATTGGTGCTAGTAATAATTACTTATATTGTACGTACCATAAACAACAATGTTAGTAATCTTTAGAAGTATTACAATATTCTACGTACCATGTGATGTTCATATGTTGTTAATATTCAGTGTTTTATTGTTCATAGTTGATATAGTGAATCCCACTTTCTTTATTGTTATGTACATTTGGGTGTCCCATTCAGTAAAAAATTGTAAAATTCCATTCAGTTTTTTTGAGGTGGTCTGTTTTTAGAACTCTATCAGACATTGTGACTTTTGGTATTAGTGTTCCTGAAAAAAAGGGACCCAAACATACATTTTTACAGCTAAATGTGTATGAATAAATGTGCCCGCCGTAAAAACAATGCTTGTAATAAGTACTATTATTGTACTTATCTTAAACAACAGTGCTAGTAATCTTTAGAAGTATTAAGATATACGCCTCATGTACCAACCATGCGATATTTTTATGTTGTTAATATTCAATGTTTTATTGTTCATAGTTAATATTGTAAATCCCACTTTCTTTATTGTAATATACATTTTTGGCTGTCCCATTCAGTAAAAAACTGTAAAATTCCATTCCGTTTTATTGAGGTCGTCTGTTTTTAGAACTCTATCGCAGTGGTCCCCAACCACCGGGCCGTGGCCGATTGGTACCGGGCCGCAGAAGAATAATTTTTTTAATTTTTATTTAAAAAAAATAAAATAAAATAAAAAATATTTTTATTTATTTATTTTTTTTTTTATTAAATCAACATAAAAAAACACAATATACACTTACAATTAGTGCACCAACCACAAAAACCTCCCTTTTTCATGACAAAGGAAAAAAAAAAAAGGGATTCTCCCGCCGGGCCGCGGGACAAATTATTAAGCGTTGACCGGTCCGCGGATTGAAAAAGGTTGGGGACCACTGGTCTATCGGACATTGAGACTTCTAATGTTGCGTATGAGTGTTCCTAGAAAAAAGGGACCCAAACAAACATACTGTACAGCAGATTTTTACAGCTAAATGTGTATAAATAAATGTACCAGCCGTAAAAACAATGCTTGTAATAATTATTATTATTGTACGTACCTTAAACAACAGTGCTAATAATCTTTAGAAGTATTAAGATATACATACCGTGTACCAACCATGCGATGTTCATATGTTGTTTATATTCAGTGTTTTACTGTTCATAGTTAATATTGTAAATCACACTTTTTTTTATTTTAATGTACATTTTTGGCTGTCTCATTCAGGAAAAAATTGTAAAATTCCATTCCGTTTTTTTGGAAGTGGTCTGTTTTTAGAGGTCTATCGGACTTTGTGACTTTTGGTATTAGTGTTCCTGGGGGAAAAAAGGGACCCAAACACACCTTCTGTACAGTAGATTTTTACAGCTAAATATGTATGTATAATTCATACACACATACACATTTTTTTTCTCTCAATGTTGCCCCCCCCAAGTCAAAAATATTTTCCCACCTCTGGTCTATATCCTGCCGTACTACACCAAGCGAAACTCCGCTGTATTGCTTTGTGGAAACAGGACATGACTCATTTCTTTTTTTTTTCAGAGGCGATGGCCGAAGATGGTCTGTGGCGTCCGTACCCTCCTCTGGATACTGCACCAATGCACCCAGTTCATCAGTATCCGTAAGCTTCTATGGATTTGTCTCCCATTTTCCCTCCTCCAAGAACCCTGCCGTCGCCAGCTCTTTAGTGCGGCCGATACCTCATGACCGAATCCATTTTCCAGTGTGAAACTCTCACCTGCTTGAAGCAGACTTTGTGATCAGTGTGTGTTTTGCTCAGCGGGGAAAACGGTCATCCATCGCAACTCTGTGTTCTTGGCAAAGGGACAAACGTCACTGGCATCTATAGGCTAGAACAATTGGGCCAGGGGTGTCAAACTCAAATACAGAGTAGGCCAAAATGTAAAACTGAACAAAGCCGCGGGCCAAGGTTGAACAAAGGAACCTTTTAATAGGGACCTGAACCATTTTTGCATTGAATATTAAACAAGCAAGACTTATACAACTTTATAGTGACATGCAAAATAATAATAATTAAAAAATATCAATGGCATATCTAAGAACATTTTAATAAAAAAATAATGCCTTTTTTCGATTTGCAGCCTTCTGAGGTAAATATCGAAGCAAACTTTTTCCACAGGCTAATAATAAATTTGAAAATCAAACAACAATAATGAATGAATCAAACATTCAAGCTTTGAAGTAGCAGGAGAAAGTGCATGAATAAAATTATTGCTCAGTTTGCTACACTGATTTGCTTCAACACTGAATATGGAACAAGCAACGCTTACATAACTTAATAGTGCAAAATCAACTCTTAAAATACGAACGAAAAAACATCAGTGGTATAGTAAATCTAATTAAAAAAAAAAAAATAATGCCTCTTTTCTATTTACAGCCTTCTGAGGGAAATATTAACATTAATGGGGAACATTATCACAATTTCAAAAGGGTTGAAAACAATAAAAATCAGTTCCCAATGGCTTGTTGTATTTTTTGAAATTTTTTTCAAAATTTTACCGGTCCCCGAATATCCCTAAAAAAAGCTTTAAAGTGCTTGATTTGCGCTTTTTGCGATGCGACTATCCATTTCCCTGTGATGTCATACAGTGCTGCCAATGTAAACAAACAATGGGAATACCACAGCAAGATATAGCGACATTAGCTCGGATTCAGACTCGGATTTCAGCGGTTTAAGCGATTCAACAGATTACGCATGTATAGAAACGGATGGTTGGAGTATGAAAGTATTGAAGAAGAAACTGAAGCTATTGAGCGAATCGCTATTGATGCTATTCATAGCCATAGCATGGCCGAATAGCTGCGTTAGCATCGCCGGTAAAATGTGCGAACCAAACGATCAGGACTTTCGCATCTCGTGACACTGGAGCAACTTAAATCCTTCGATTGGTAAGTGTTTTTTTCGCATTAAATGTGGGTGGAAGGAAACGTAATATAGTTGCAAATGCATCTGCAGGTTATCCATACATCTCTGTGCCATGTCTGCTTTAGCACCGCCGGTAAATAGCATGTTAGCATCGATTAGCTGGCAGTCAACATCAACAAAACTCACCTTTGTGAACTCGTTGACTTTATAGTTGCAAATGCATCTGGAGGTTATCCATACATCTCTGTGCCATGTCTGCTTTAGCACCGCCGGTAAATAGCATGTTAGCGTCGATCAGCGTAGCATGTTAGCATCGATTAGCTGGCAGTCACTCCGCAACCAAATATGTCTGATTCGCACATACTGTAAGTCAACATCAACAAAACTCACCTTTGTGATTTCGTTGACTTTATGGTTGCAAATGCATCTGCAGGTTATCCATACATCTCTGTGCCATGTCTGTCATCGCCGGTAAAATGTGGAGACACTCTGGCACATTCAATGGGGGTCTGGCGGCAGACACTTTCACATCTTCGGGCCAGTGGTGCAACTTGAATCCCTCCCTGTTAGTGTTGTTACACCCTCCGACAACACACCAACGAGGTATGATGTCTCCAAAGTTCCAAAAAATAGTCGAAAATACAAAAAATAACAGAGCTGAGACCCGGTGTTTGTAATGTGTTGAAAATGAAAATGGCGGCTGTGTTACCTCGGAGACGTCACGTTCTGACGTCATCGCAAAAAGAGCGATAAATAGAAAGGCGTTTAATTCGCCAAAATTCACCCATTTAGAGTTCGGAAATCGGTTAAAAAAATGTATGGTCTTTTTTCCGCACCATCAAGGTATATATTGACGCTTACATAGGTCTGGTGATAATGTTCCCCTTTAACTTTTTCCACAGGCTAATAAATGTGAAAATAAAATAATGAGGTGGGCGGGGTTGGGAGGGGCAGGGTTTGGTGGTAGCAGTGGATGTATATTGTAGCATCCCGGAAGAGTTAGTGCTGCAAGGGATCCTGGGCATTTGTTCTGTTGTATTTACCGTACTTTTCGGAATTAAAGTCGCTCCGGAGTATAAGTTGCACCTGCCGAAAATGCATAATAAAGAAAGAAGAAAACATATATAAGTCACACTGGACTATAAGTCGCATTTTTTCGGGAAATTATTTGATAAAACCCAACCCCAAGAATATACATTTGAAGGGCAATTTTAAATAAATAAAGAATAGTGAACAACAGGCTGAATAAGTGTACGTTATATGAGGCATAAATAACCAACTGAGAAGGTGCCTGGTATGTTAACATAACATATTATGGTAAGAGTCATTCAAATAACTATAACATATAGAACATGCTATACCTTTACCAAACAATCTGTCACTACTAATCGCTAAATCCAATGAAATCTTATACGTCTAGTCTCTTACGTGAATGAGCTATATAATATTATTTGATATTTTACGGTAATGTTTTAATAATTTTACACATACGTCGCTCCTGAGCATAAGTCGCACCCCCGGCCAAACTATGAAAAAAACTGCGACTTATAGTCCGAAAAGTACGGTATGTTGTGTTACGGTGCGGATGTTCTCCCAAAATGTGTTTGTCATTCTTGTTTTGGTGTGGGTTCACAGTGTGGTGCATATTTTTGTCAAAGATGTTTATACGGCCACCCTCAGTGTGACCTGGATGGCTGTTGACCAAGCATGCCTTGCATTCACTTAAGTGCATGTAAAAGCCGCGTATATCGTGTGGCTGGGCCGGCAGGAAGTTTGTATGAAGGAAAAGCAGACGTGGCGACAGGCTGCAGAGGACGCTAAAGGCCGTGCCTTTAAGGCACGCCCCCAATATTGTTGTCCGGGTGGATATCGGGAGATTTTCGGGAGGGGCACTGAACTTCGGGAGTCTCCCGGGAAAATTTGGAGGGTTGGCAAGTATGAGTATTAGCGGTAAATGCAGTGTTAAATTTGGCCCGCGGGCCAGAGTTCGACACCCATGAGTTAGGCCAGGGGTCAGCACATGCGGCTGTTGAGCGGCGCCCTGGTGGCTCCAGGGAGTTTTTTCAAAAATGTATGGAAATTTGGAAAAAAAATGGGGTGAAAAATATATTTTTTGTTGTAATATGGTTTCTGTAGGAGGAAAAATATGATACAAACCTTCCTAATTGTTCGATAGCCCACTGTTTAATATGTTTGGGTTTATATTTGGTGAGCGCAGTTTTGTCCTACTAATTTCAGAAGCCCCTGAACTCACCGCTGTGGACTGTGACTTAACAGTTTGTTTACACGTACAACTTTCTCTGACGCTGTCACACAAAAACGTGTTTTATGCCACTCCTTCTTTGTCTCATTTTGTCCACCAAGCGTTTCATACTGTGCGTGAATGCACAAAGGTGAGCTTTGTTGATGTTATTGACTTGTTATGGAGTGCTAATCCGGCATATTTGGTCACTGCATGACTGCAAGCTAATTGATGCTAACATTTAGCCTAGATGTATATAGATATTGCATCATTATGCCTCGTTTGTAGGTATATTTGAGCTCATTTAATTTCCTTTACTTATGTCCTCTCTTATTTTCCATGTTTCATGACACATTATCTGTATGTAATATCGGCAGCATTTCTGAGTGAACCATGTTGTTCCAGATCACAGCAAAAATTGGCCAGCATGCAAAGATTGTAATTAATTCATTTGAAGAAGACGTTCTCTTTAACTTGGAAATCTATACCTTTCCAGGAGTTAGCTCACCCTCTGAGAAAGTTTTACTAATGTTTTCCTATGTTGTAAAAATGTGTAGAATATAATTACATTTCAACATTTCTGTCAACGAAGATTTGCGTCAGCTTGCGACTCATTTTGATAGTAGGGAAATATAGCTAATCAGCCACTTACATCATGTGTTGCCACCATTATAAACACTTATATAAGTCTTTAAATTTTTTGCGGCTCCAGACCGATTCCTTTTTTGTGTTTTTGGTCCCACATGGCTCTTTCAACATTTTGGGTTGCCAACCCCCGAGTTAGGCGATCATTTTACACTCACACACCAGCAGTGTGTAACCGAGAAGTCCCTCATCTGAGGTCACAGGAGAGCTAAACTCACTCAACCACATTTGCGGCAGTAAGTTGATTTATACAAAACAGATGAGAGAAGATGGGGATCTCGTTTTTGTTACATAGCCATGAAAACAGGATGTGTCCTCCGATGATAAATACGAGCATCATGCCGCTCAGAGGGAAGAGATGAATCATCAATTGCCTCTCAAGAGTTTTTTTGAAAGCTTTTTCAAATGGTGTTTTTAATCCTTTTTGCAGACTAAGTATACAAGTGGCAAAAATAGGGCTTTGATACAACGATCCAAAATTCACATGCAGTCAGACAACTACCGGTAAACCCTGGCAAATAGTCATTTTCTGGCACGAGTTGCAAATTACCGTATTTTTTTCCTAGTTTTGCCAGGGAAGCGACATATATTCCGGAGCGACTTATGAAATTATTAACACATTACCGTAAAATATCAAATAATATTATTTATCTCATTCACGTAAGAGACTAGCCTGATATCAGCAATCGTCACTCACACCAACCAATGAAAATTCGGCAAAGGCAGGTAATGGCAGAAGTGCATTTGCAGGTTCTCAACTTTTTTTTAAATTCAAGTACCCCCTAATCAGAGCAAAGCATTTTTGGTTGAAAAAAAAGAGATCAAGAAGTAAAATACAGCACTATGTCATCAGTTTCTGATTTATTAAATTGTATAACAGTGCAAAGTATTGTTCATTTGTAGTGGTCTTTCTTGAACTATTTGGAAAAAAAGATATAAAAACAACTAAAAAACTTGTGTAAAAATAAACAAGTGATTCAATTATAAATTAAAGCTGCAAGCAGCGTTGGTCGGGTCCGCCGTTGGCCGCCGCCGCCGTGTCCCGGGTCCCGATCTTAGTCAAACCAACATAGAGGTTTTTATTTCATGTTTCTACGACATTTCTAACAGAAGTTACATGCAGTTTTGTCTGGGTTTTTTCCTAGGGGGCGCTAAGCGCAATTTAGATTTTTGGGGTTTGGTTTTTTATTAGATGGCAGTTTTTGCCAGTCCTGATATGTGAGTAAAATTTGGTGAGTTTTGAAGCATGTTAAGGGGGTGAAATTACAGATCGGCGATTCTGGATGTTGTTGATAAATGGCTTTCGGTCTGCATAACAGAGCTTTAACTAGCACTTTGAAGCATTTTAAGTGGGTCAAATTACAGCTCAAAGAGGCAAAAACGTCATTTTTTAGGAAAAGTTGCGCAGGGGTTTTTTGAAGGCGCGTAAAATCCAAACCGGAGCAGTAATCAAAACTTTGATCTATACTTTTAATCAGAAGTGTCCAAACTCTCTCCTGTGCGAGTTTGAAGCCGAAACGACAAACGGGCTCAGAGGAGATAACTTTTGAAGAAAGGTGACGGGTTTTCACAAAACTTTTATTTTGAAGGGGCAATTTTTAACTTCCTGTTGATTTTTGCCGAAGGATGTCAATTATTCAAATGTAGGTCTAAGTCAGACCTACATAGTGTTTTTTGTTTCATGTCTCTCTGACATTCCTACCGGAAGTTACAAGCAGTTTTGTCTTTGTTTTCTTCCTAGGAGCAGTTTGTCCGTGTTGTATTCCTAGGGGGCGCTAGAGCACACTTTTGAGTTTTGGAGTTTGGTTTTTTTATCAGCTCGCAATTGTTGCCAGTCCTGATGTGTGTGCCAAGTTTGGTGAGTTTTGAAGCATTTTAAGGGGGTCAAATTACAGCTCAAATAGGCAAAAATGAAATTTTTTAGGAAAATTTGCGCAGGGGTTCTTTGAACGCGCGTAAAATCAAAACCGGAAAACTTATCACAATTTTGTCCGACCACTTTTTTTAAAAGGGTTCAATCTCTCTCCTGTGCGAGTTTGAAGCCGAAACGACAAACGCACTGGGAGGAGTTTCGATTTGAAAAAGGTTACGGGTTTTCACGAAAACTTTTATTTTGAAGGGGTAATTGCCAACTTCCTGTTGATTTTTTCTGCTAGCTGTCAATTATTAAAATGTAGGTCTAAGTAAGACCTACATAGAAGTTTTTGTTTCATGTCTTTCCGACATTCCTACCGGAAGTTACAAGCAGTTTTGTCTGTGTTTTCATCCTAGAAGCAGTTTTTTCTGTGTTTCATTCAAAAAATTTTGTAGAGCGCAATTTTGAGTTTTAGAATTTTTTTTTTTCATTAGATCACAATTTCTGCCAGTCCTGATGTGTGTGCCAAGTTTGGTGAGTTTTGAAGCATTTTAAGGGGGTCAAATTACAGCTCAAAGAGGCAAAAATAGCATTTTTGGTGAAAATTTTGCTTTGAAAGGGTTTTGCAAAATTTCTGTTGATTTTAGGTATAGGAGTTTCTGATGGGGAATTTAGGTCTAGGTCAGTTCTACATAGAGGATTTTGTTTCATGTCTCTACGACATTCCTACCGGAAGTTACAAGCAATTCTTTTTTTTTTTTTCCTAGGGGGCGCTAGAGCGCAATTTTGATTTTTCTGGTTTGGCTCCCTAATATGTTGGGGAGAAACTCCTCACCGACGCGTGTGTCAATTTTGGTGTGCTTTGAGGCATGGTCAGTGGGTCAAATACAGCGCTTTGGCGAGTATCGTTGCGGAAGAAAGAATAATAATTAAAGCTGCAAGCAGCGTTGGTCGGGTCCGCCGTTGGCCGCCGCCGCCGCCGCCGTGTCCCGAGTCCCGATCTTAGCCAGACCAACATAGAGGTCTTTGTTTCATGTCTCTACGACATTCCTAACAGAAGTTACAAGCAGTTTTGTCTGGAAAAAGGTGACGGCTTTTTACAAAACTTTTATTTTGAAGGGGTAATTGCCAACATCCTGTTGATTTTAACTGACAGATGCCACCTATCAAAATGTAGGTCTAAGTGAGACCTACACAGAGGTTTTTGTTTCATGTCAGTCCGACGTTCCTACCAGAAGTTACAAGCAGTTTTATCCGTTTCCTCTTCCTAGGAGCAGTTTTTCTGTGTTTTTTTCAAAAATTGCAATAGAGCGCAATTTTGAGTTTTAAGGTTTGGTTTTTTCACTAGATCGCAATTTCTGCCAGTCCTGATGTGTGTGCCAAGTTTGGTGAGTTTTGAAGCACTTTAAGGGGGTCAAATTAAAGCTCAAAGAGGCAAAAATAGCGTTTTTTGCGTAAATGTTGCTTTGAATGAGTTTTTGCAAAATTTCTGTTGATTTTGGGTATAGACATTTTTTATTGGAAATGTAGGTCTTAGTCAGACCTACACAGAGGTTTTTGTTTCATGTCTCTACGACATTCCTAACGGAAGTTACAAGCAGTCTGTTTTTTGTCTCTTCCTAGGGGGCGCTAGCGCGCAATTTTCATTTTTGGGGTTTGGTTGCTTAATAAGTTGGTCTGCTGCTCCATACCGATGTGTGTGTCAATTTTGGTGAGTTTTGAAGCATGTTAAGGGGGTCAAATTAGGGTGCGAAGGCGCGAACGCGCCTTGGGTTGCTGTCCCCGAGCCCCACGGCAGGAGAAGCCTTGCTGCCACTATTTAATGCATTGTGAAAGTAATGCAGTTGTTGTATTGAAGTGAAAATATCTAGCTTCCTGTTGATTTTTGCCAAAGTATGTTAATTATTCAAATGTAGGTCTAAGTCAGACCTACATAGTGGTTTTTGTTTCATGTCTCTACGACATTCCTACCGGAAGTTACAAGCAGTTTTGTCTTTGTTTTCTTCCTAGGAGCAGTTTGTCTGTGTTGTATTCCTAGGGGGCGCTAGAGCACAGTTTTGAGTTTTGGAGTTTGGTTTTTTCATCAGCTCGCAATTGTTGCCAGTCCTGATGTGTGTGCCAAGTTTGGTGAGTTTTGAAGCATTTTAAGGGGGTCAAATTACAGCTCAAAGAGGCAAAAATGACATTTTTTAGGAAACTTTGCGCAGGGCGTCTTTGAAGGCGCGTAAAATCAAACCCTTAAAACTTATCACAATTTTGTCCGACCACTTTTTTTAAAAGGGTTCAATCTCTCTCCTGTGCAAGTTTGAAGCCGAAACGACAAACGCACTGGGAGGAGTTTCGATTTGAAAAAGGTGACGGGTTTTCACGAAAACTTTTATTTTGAAGGGGTAATTGCCAACTTCCTGTTGATTATTTCTGCTAGCTGTCAATTATTAAAATGTAGGTCTAAGTAAGACCTACATAGAAGTTTTTGTTTCATGTCTTTCCGACATTCCTACCGGAAGTTACAAGCAGTTTTGTCTGTGTTTTCTTCCTAGAAGCAGTTTTTTCTGTGTTTCATTCAAAAAATTTTGTAGAGCGCAATTTTGAGTTTTATGATTTTTTTTTTTCATTAAATCACAATTTCTGCCAGTCCTGATGTGTCTGCCAAGTTTGGTGAGTTTTGAAGCATTCTAAGGGGGTCAAATTACAGCTCAAAGAGGCAAAAATAGCATTTTTTGTGAAAATTTTGCTTTGAATGGGTTTTTGCAAAATTTCTGTAAATTTTTGCCCTAGAATATACAATTATGAAATTTAGGTCGAAGTCAGACCTACATAGAGGTTTTTGTTTCATGTCTCTACGACATTCCTAACGGAAGTTACAAGCAGTCTCTTTTTTTTTTCTTCCTAGGGGGCGCTATTGCGCAATTTTGATTTTTATGATTTGGCTCCCTAATATGTTGGGAAGGCATGAAAGACCGACGTGTGTGTCAAATTTGGTGAGTTTTGAAATATGTTAAGAGGGTGAAATTGGGGCGCGACGGTGCGGAAGAAAGAAAGAAAGAATAATAATTAAAGCTGCAAGCAGCGTTGGTCGGGTCCGCCGTTGGCCGCCGCCGCCGCCGCCGTGCCCCGAGTCCCGATCTTAGTCAGACCAACATAGAGGTCTTTGTTTCATGTCTCTACGACATTCCTAACAGAAGTTACAAGCAGTTTTGTCTGGAAAAAGGTGACGGCTTTTTACAAAACTTTTATTTTGAAGGGGTAATTGCCAACTTCCTGTTGATTTTAACTGAAAGATGCCACCTATCAAAATGTAGGTCTAAGTGAGACCTACACAGAGGTTTTTGTTTCATGTCTGTCCGACGTTCCTACCAGAAGTTACAGGCAGTTTTATCCGTTTCCTCTTCCTAGGAGCAGTTTTTCTGTGTTTTTTTCAAAAATTGCAATAGAGCGCAATTTTGAGTTTTAAGGTTTGGTTTTTTCACTAGATCGCAATTTCTGCCAGTCCTGATGTGTGTGCCAAGTTTGGTGAGTTTTGAAGCATTTTAAGGGGGTCAAATTAAAGCTCAAAGAGGCAAAAATAGCGTTTATTGCGTAAATGTTGCTTTGAATGAGTTTTTGCAAAATTTCTGTTGATTTTGGGTATAGACATTTTTTATTGGAAATGTAGGTCTTAGTCAGACCTACACAGAGGTTTTTGTTTCATGTCTCTACGACATTCCTAACGGAAGTTACAAGCAGTCTGTTTTTTGTCTCTTCCTAGGGGGCGCTAGCGCGCATTTTTAATTTTTGGGGTTTGGTTGCTTAATAAGTTGGTCTGCTGCTCCATACCGATGTGTGTGTCAATTTTGGTGAGTTTTGAAGCATGTTAAGGGGGTCAAATTAGGGTGCGAAGGTGCGAACACGCCTTGGGTTGCTGTCCCCGAGCCCCACGGCAGGAGAAGCCTTGCTGCCACTATGTAATGCATTGTGAAAGTAATGCAGTTGTTGTATTGAAGTGAAAATATATAGCTTCCTGTTGATTTTTGCCAAAGTATGTTAATTATTCAAATGTAGGTCTAAGTCAGACCTACATAGTGGTTTTTGTTTCATGTCTCTACGACATTCCTACCGGAAGTTACAAGCAGTTTTGTCTTTGTTTTCTTCCTAGGAGCAGTTTGTCTGTGTTGTATTCCTAGGGGGCGCTAGAGCACAATTTTGAGTTTTGGAGTTTGGTTTTTTCATCACCTCGCAATTGTTGCCAGTCCTGATGTGTGTGCCAAGTTTGGTGAGTTTAGAAGCATTTTAAGGGGGTCAAATTACAGCTCAAAGAGGCAAAAATGACATTTTTTAGGAAACTTTGCGCAGGGCGTCTTTGAAGGCGCGTAAAATCAAAACCGGAGAACTTATCACAATTTTGTCCGACCACTTTTTTTAAAAGGGTTCAATCTCTCTCCTGTGCGAGTTTGAAGCCGAAACGACAAACGCACTGGGAGGAGTTTCGATTTGAAAAAGGTGACGGGTTTTCACGAAAACTTTTATTTTGAAGGGGTAATTGCCAACTTCCTGTTGATTATTTCTGCTAGCTGTCAATTATTAAAATGTAGGTCTAAGTAAGACCTACATAGAAGTTTTTGTTTCATGTCTTTCCGGCATTTCTACCGGAAGTTACAAGCAGTTTTGTCTGTGTTTTCTTCCTAGAAGCAGTTTTTTCTGTGTTTCATTCAAAAAATTTTGTAGAGCGCAATTTTGAGTTTTATGATTTTTTTTTTTCATTAAATCACAATTTCTGCCAGTCCTGATGTGTCTGCCAAGTTTGGTGAGTTTTGAAGCATTCTAAGGGGGTCAAATTACAGCTCAAAGAGGCAAAAATAGCATTTTTTGTGAAAATTTTGCTTTGAATGGGTTTTTGCTAAATTTCTGTAAATTTTTGCCCTAGAATATACAATTATGAAATTTAGGTCGAAGTCAGACCTACATAGAGGTTTTTGTTTCATGTCTCTACGACATTCCTAACGGAAGTTACAAGCAGTCTCTTTTTTTTTTCTTCCTAGGGGGCGCTATTGCGCAATTTTGATTTTTATGATTTGGCTCCCTAATATGTTGGGAAGGCATGAAAGACCGACGTGTGTGTCAAATTTGGTGAGTTTTGAAATATGTTAAGAGGGTGAAATTGGGGCGCGACGGTGCGGAAGAAAGAAAGAAAGAATAATAATAATTAAAGCTGCAAGCAGCGTTGGTCGGGTCCGCCGTTGGCCGCCGCCGCCGTGTCCCGAGTCCCGATCTTAGTCAGACCAACATAGAGGTCTTTGTTTCATGTCTCTACGACATTCCTAACAGAAGTTACAAGCAGTTTTGTCTGGAAAAAGGTGACGGCTTTTTACAAAACTTTTATTTTGAAGGGGTAATTGCCAACTTCCTGTTGATTTTAACTGAAAGATGCCACCTATCAAAATGTAGGTCTAAGTGAGACCTACACAGAGGTTTTTGTTTCATGTCTGTCCGACGTTCCTACCAGAAGTTACAAGCAGTTTTATCCGTTTCCTCTTCCTAGGAGCAGTTTTTCTTTGTTTTTTTCAAAAATTGCAATAGAGCGCAATTTTGAGGTTTAAGGTTTGGTTTTTTCACTAGATCGCAATTTCTGCCAGTCCTGATGTGTGTGCCAAGTTTGGTGAGTTTTGAAGCATTTTAAGGGGGTCAAATTACAGCTCAAAGAGGCAAAAATAGCATTTTTTGCGTAAATGTTGCTTTGAATGAGTTTTTGCAAAATTTCTGTTGATTTTGGGTATAGACGTTTTTCATTGGAAATGTAGGTCTAAGTCAGACCTACACAGAGGTTTTTGTTTCATGTCTCTACGACATTCCTGACGGAAGTTACAAGCAGTCTGTGTTTTGTCTCTTCCTAGGGGGCGCTAGCTTGCAATTTTAATTTTTGGGGTTTGGTTGCTTAATAAGTTGGTCTGCCGCTCCATACCGATGTGAGTGTCAAATTTGGTGAGTTTTGAAGCATGTTAAGGGGGTCAAATTAGGGTGCGAAGGTGCGAGTGCGCCTTGGGTTGCTGTCCCCGAGCCCCAGGGCTTAAGACGCCTTCGTCCCACTATTTAATGCATTGTGAAAGTAATGCAGTTGTTGTATTGAAGTGAAAATATCTAGCTTCCTGTTGATTTTTGCCAAAGTATGTCAATTATTCAAATGTAGGTCTAAGTCAGACCTACATAGTGGTTTTTGTTTCATGTCTCTCTGACATTCCTACCGGAAGTTACAAGCAGTTTTGTCTTTGTTTTCTTCCTAGGAGCAGTTTGTCTGTGTTGTATTCCTAGGGGGCGCTAGAGCACAATTTTGAGTTTTGGAGTTTGGTTTTTTTATCAGCTCGCAATTGTTGCCAGTCCTGATGTGTGTGCCAAGTTTGGTGAGTTTTGAAGCATTTTAAGGGGGTCAAATTACAGCTCAAAGAGGCAAAAATTACATTTTTTAGGAAAATTTGCGCAGGGGTTCTTTGAACGCGCGTAAAATCAAAACCGGAAAACTTATCACAATTTTGTCCGACCACTTTTTTTAAAAGGGTTCAATCTCTCTCCTGTGCGAGTTTGAAGCCGAAACGACAAACGCACTGGGAGGAGTTTCGATTTGAAAAAGGTGACGGGTTTTCACGAAAACTTTTATTTTGAAGGGGTAATTGCCAACTTCCTGTTGATTTTTTTTGCTAGCTGTCAATTATTAAAATGTAGGTCTAAGTAAGACCTACATAGAAGTTTTTGTTTCATGTCTTTCCGACATTCCTACCGGAAGTTACAAGCAGTTTTGTCTGTGTTTTCTTCCTAGAAGCAGTTTTTTCTGTGTTTCATTCAAAAAATTTTGTAGAGCGCAATTTTGAGTTTTATAATTTTTTTTTTTCATTAAATCACAATTTCTGCCAGTCCTGATGTGTCTGCCAAGTTTGGTGAGTTTTGAAGCATTTTAAGGGGGTCAAATTACAGCTCAAAGAGGCAAAAATTGCATTTTTTTTGAAAATTTGGCTTTGAATGGGTTTTTGAAAATTTTTTGTTGATTTTGGCCCCAGAAGATACAATTATGGAATTTAGGTCTAAGTCATCCCTACATAGAGGTTTTTGTTTCATGTCTCTACGACATTCCTAACGGAAGTTACAAGCAGTCTGTTTTTTTTTTTTCCTAGGGGGCGCTAGAGCGCATTTTTGATTTTTGGGGTTTGGTTGCCTAATATGTTGGGAAGGCATGAAAGACCGACGTGTGTGTCAAATTTGGTGAGTTTTGAAATATGTTAAGAGGGTGAAATTGGGGCGCGACGGTGCGGAAGAAAGAAAGAAAGAAAGAAAGAAAGAATAATAATAAAACGCTACAGATTCAATAGGGTCCTTGCATGGCAAAGGACATGGATGTCCTTTGCCATTGCAGGGCGGACCCTAATTAAAGCTGCAAGCAGCGTTGGTCGGGTCCGCCGTTGGCCGCCGCCGCCGCCGTCGCCGCCGTGTCCCGAGTCCCGATCTTAGTCAGACCTACATAGAAGTTTTTGTTTCATGTCTCTACGACATTCCTAACAGAAGTTACAAGCAGTTTTGTCTGGAAAAAGGTGACGGCTTTTTACAAAACTTTTATTTTGAAGGGGTAATTGGCAACTTCCTGTTGATTTTAACTGAAAGATGCCAATTATCAAAATGTAGGTCTAAGTCAGACCTACACAGAGGTTTTTTTTCATTTGGTGAGTTTTGAAGCATGTTAAGGGGGTCAAATTAGGGTGCGAAGGTGCGAGCGCGCCTTGGGTTGCTGTCCCCGATCCCCACTGTCGGAGATGCCTTGGTGACACTATTTAATGCATTGTGAAAGTAATGCAGTTGTTGTATTGAAGTGAAAATATCAAGCTTCCTGTTGAATTTTGCCAAAGCATGTCAATTATTCAAATGTAGGTCTAAGTCAGACCTACATAGTGGTTTTTGTTTCATGTCTCTACGACATTCCTACCGGAAGTTACAAGCAGTTTTGTCTTTGTTTTCTTCCTAGGGGCAGTTTGTCTGTGTTGTATTCCTAGGGGGCGCTAGAGCACAATTTTGAGTTTTGGGCTTTGGTTTTTTTATTAGCTCGCAATTGTTGCCAGTCCTGATGTGTGTGCCAAGTTTGGTGAGTTTTGAAGCATTTTAAGGGGGTCAAATTACAGCTCAAAGAGGCAAAAATTACATTTTTTATGAAACTTTGCGCAAGGCGTCTTTGAAGGCGCGTAAAATCAAAACCTTACAACTTATCAAAACTTTGATCTATACTTTTATTCAGAAGGGTCCAAACTCTCTCCTGAGCGAGTTTGAAGCCGAAACGTCAAACGCGCTCAGAGGAGATAACTTTTGAAGAAAGGTGACGTTTTTTCACAAAACTTTTATTTTGAAGGGGTAATTGCCAACTTCCTGTTGATTTTTTCTGCTAGCTGTCAATTATTAAAATGTAGGTCTAAGTGAGACCTACATAGAAGTTTTCGTTTCATGTCTTTCCGGCATTCCTACCCGAAGTTACAAGCAGTTTTGTCTGTGTTTTCTTCCTGGAAGCAGTTTTTTCTGTGTTTTATAGAAAAATTGCGCTAAAGCGCAATTTTGAGTTTTTTTTTTTTTTTTTTTCATTAGATTGCAATTTCTGCCAGTCCTGATGTGTCTTCCAAGTTTGGTGAGTTTTGAAGCATGTTAAGGGGGTCAAATTACAGCTCAAAGGGGCAAAAATAGCATTTTTTAGCGAAAATTTTGCTTTGAATGGGTTTTTACCAAATTTCTGTTGATTTTAGGTATAGGCATTTCTAATGGGGAATCTAGGTCTAAGTCAGACCTACATAGAGGTTTTTGTTCCATGTCTTTACGACATTCCTAACGGAAGTTACAAGCAGTCTGTTTTTTTTTTTTCGTAGGGGGCGCTAGCGCGCATTTTTCATTTTTGGGGTTTGGTTGCTTAATACGTGTTTTTGGCAAGCCTTACCGATGTGTGTGCCAAATTTGGTGAGTTATGGAGCATGGTCAGTGGGTCAAATTAGGGTTCAAAGTTGCGGAAAAATAATAATAATTAAAGCTGCAAGCAGCGTTGGTCGGGTCCGCCGTTGGCCGCCGCCGCCGCCGCCGTGTCCCGAGTCCCGATCTTAGTCAGACCAACATAGAGGTATTTGTTTCATGTCTCTACGACATTCCTAACAGAAGTTACAAGCAGTTTTGTCTGGAAAAAGGTGACGGCTTTTTACAAAACTTTTATTTTGAAGGGGTAATTGCCAACTTCCTGTTGATTTCAACTGAAATATATCAATCATCAAAATGTAGTTCTAAGTGAGACCTACATTGAGGTTTTTGTTTCATGTCTGTCTGACGTTCCTACCAGAAGTTACAAGCAGTTTGATCTGTTTCCTCTTCCTAGGAGCAGTTTTTTCTGTGTTTTATTCAAAAATTGCAATAGAGTGCAATTTTGAGTTTTAAGGTTTGTTTTTTTCACTAGATCACAATTTCTGCCAGTCCTGATGTGTGTGCCAAGTTTGGTGAGTTTTGAAGCATTTTAAGGGGGTCAAATTACAGCTGAAAGAGCCAAAAATAGCATTTTTTACGAAAATTTTGCTTTGAATGAGTTTTTGCAAAATTTCTGTTGATTTTGGGTATAGACGTTTTTTATTGGAAATGTAGGTCTAAGTCAGACCTACACAGAAGTTTTTGTTTCATCTCTCTACGACATTCCTAACGGAAGTTACAAGCAGTCTGTTTTTTGTCTCTTCCTAGGGGGCGCTAGCGCGCAATTTTAATTTTTGGGGTTTGGTTACCTAATAAGTTGGTCTGCCGCTCCATACCAATGTGTGTGTCAAATTAGGTGAGTTTTGAAGCATGTTAAGGGGGTCAAATTATGGTATTGTCTGTGTTGTATTCCTAGGGGGCGCTAGAGCGCAATTTTGAGTTTTGGAGTTTGGTTTTTTCATTAGCTCGCAATTGTTGCCAGTCCTGATGTGTGTGCCAAGTTTGGTGAGTTTTGAAGCATTTTAAGGGGGTCAGATTACAGCTCAAAGAGGCGAAAATGAAATTTTTTAGGAAACTTTGCGCAGCGGATCTTTGAAGGCGCGTAAAATCAAAACCTTAAAACTTATCAAAACTTTGATCTATACTTTTAATCAGAAGGGTTCAAACTCTCTCCTGAGCGAGTTTGAAGCCGAAACGACAAACGCGCTCAGAGGAGATAACTTTTGAAGAAAGGTGACGGGTTTTCACAAAACTTTTATTTTGAAGGGGTAATTGCCAACTTCCTGTTCATTATTTCTGCTAGCTGTCAATTACTAAAATGTAGGTTTAAGTGAGACCTACATAGAAGTTTTTGTTTCATGTCTTTCCGGCATTCTAACCCGAAGTTACAAGCAGTTTTGTCTGTGGTTTCTTCCTGGAAGCAGTTTTTTCTGTGTTTTATTGAAAAATTGCGCTAGAGCCCAATTTTGAGATTTTTTTTTTTTTTTTTTCATTAGATCACAATTTCTGCCAGTCCTGATGTGTGTTCCAAGTTTAGTGAGTTTTGAAGCATGTTAAGGGGGTCAAATTGCAGCTCTAAGAGGCAAAAATAGCGTTTTTTGGCGAAAATTTTGCTTTGAAAGGGTTTTGCAAAATTTCTGTTGATTTTAGGTATAGGAGTTTCTGATGGGGAATTTAGGTCTAGGTCAGTTCTACATAGAGGATTTTGTTTCATGTCTCTACGACATTCCTACCGGAAGTTACAAGCAGTCTGGTTTTTTTTTTTCGTAGGGGGCGCTAGCGCGCATTTTTCATTTTTGGGGTTTGGTTGCTTAATATGTGTTTTTGCCAAGCCTTACCGATGTGTGTTTAAAATTTGGTGAGTTTTGGAGCATGGTCAGTGGGTCAAATTAGGGTTCAAAGCTGCGGAAGAATAATAATAATTAAAGCTGCAAGCAGCGTTGGTCGGGTCCGCCGTTGGCCGCCGCCGCCGCCGCCGTGTCCCGAGTCCCGATCTTAGTCAGACCAACATAGAGGTCTTTGTTTCATGTCTCTACGACATTCCTAACAGAAGTTACAAGCAGTTTTGTCTGGAAAAAGGTGACGGCTTTTTACAAAACTTTTATTTTGAAGGGGTAATTGCCAACTTCCTGTTGATTTTAACTGAAAGATGCCACCTATCAAAATGTAGGTCTACAGACCTACACAGAAGTTTTTGTTTCATGTCTCTACGACATTCCTAACGGAAGTTACAAGCAGTCTGTTTTTTGTCTCTTCCTAGGGGGCGCTAGCGCGCAATATTCATTTTTGGAGTTTGGTTGCTTAATAAGTTGGTCTGCCGCTCCATACCGATGTGTGTGTCAAATTTGGTGAGTTTTGAAGCATGTTAAGGGGGTCAAATTAGGGTGGGAAGGTGCGAGCGCGCCTTGGGTTGCTGTCCCCGAGCCCCAGGGCTTAAGACGCCTTCGTCCCACTATTTAATGCATTGTGAAAGTAATGCAGTTGTTGTATTGAAGTGAAAATATCAAGCTCCCTGTTGATTTTTGCCAAAGTATGTTAATTATTCAAATGTAGGTCTAAGTCAGACCTACATAGTGGTTTTTGTTTCATGTCTCTACGACATTCCTACCGGAAGTTACAAGCAGTTTTGTCTTTGTTTTCTTCCTAGGAGCAGTTTGTCTGTGTTGTATTCCTAGGGGGCGCTAGAGCACAATTTTGAGTTTTGGAGTTTGGTTTTTTCATCAGCTCGCAATTGTTGCCAGTCCTGATGTGTGTGCCAAGTTTGGTGAGTTTTGAAGCATTTTAAGGGGGTCAAATTACAGCTCAAATAGGCAAAAATGACATTTTTTAGGAAACTTTGCGCAGGGCGTCTTTGAAGGCGCGAAAAATCAAAACCTTAAAACTTATCACAACTTTGATCTATACTTTTAATCAGAAGGGTCCAAACTCTCTCCTGAGCGAGTTTGAAGCCGAAACGACAAACGCGCTCAGAGGAGATAACTTTTGAAGAAAGGTGACGGGTTTTCACAAAACTTTTATTTTGAAGGGGTAATTGCCAACTTCCTGTTGATTATTTCTGCTAGCTGTCAATTACTAAAATGTAGGTCTTAATGAGACCTACATAGAAGTTTTTGTTTCATGTCTTTCCGGCATTCCTACCCGAAGTTACAAGCAGTTTTGTCTGTGGTTTCTTCATGGAAGCAGTTTTTTCTGTGTTTTATTGAAAAATTGCGCTAGAGCACAATTTTGAGATTTTTTTTTTTTTTTTTCATTAGATCACAATTTCTGCCAGTCCTGATGTGTGTTCCAAGTTTGGTGAGTTTTGAAGCATTTTAAGGGGGTCAAATTGCAGCTCAAAGAGGCAAAAATAGCGTTTTTTGGCGAAAATTTTGCTTTGAAAGGGTTTTGCAAAATTTCTGTTGGTTTTAGGTATAGGAGTTTCTGATGGGGAATTTAGGTCTAGGTCAGTTCTACATAGAGGATTTTGTTTCATGTCTCTACGACATTCCTACCGGAAGTTACAAGCAGTCTGTTTTTTTTTTTTCGTAGGGGGCGCTAGCGCGCATTTTTCATTTTTGGGGTTTGGTTGCTTAATACGTGTTTTTGGCAAGCCTTACCGATGTGTGTGCCAAATTTGGTGAGTTTTGGAGCATGGTCAGTGGGTCAAATTAGGGTTCAAAGTTGCGGAAAAATAATAATAATAATTAAAGCTGCAAGCAGCGTTGGTCGGGTCCGCCGTTGGCCGCCGCCGCCGTGTCCCGGGTCCCGATCTTAGTCAGACCAACATAGAGGTCTTTGTTTCATGTCTGTACGACATTCCTAACAGAAGTAACAAGCAGTTTTGTCTGGAAAAAGGTGACAGCTTTTTACAAAACTTTTATTTTGAAGGGGTAATTGCCAACTTCCTGTTGATTTCAACTGAAAGATGCCACCTATCAAAATGTAGGTCTAAGTGAGACCTACATTGAGGTTTTTGTTTCATGTCTGTCCGACATTCCTACCAGAAGTTACAAGCAGTTTGATCTGTTTCCTCTTCCTAGGAGCAGTTTTCTGTGTTTTATTCAAAAATTGCAATAGAGTGCAATTTTGAGTTTTAAGGTTTGTTTTTTTCACTACATCGAAATTTTTGCCAGTCCTGATGTGTGTGCCAAGTTTGGTGAGTTTTGAAGCATTTTAAGGGGGTCAAATTTCAGTTCAAAGAGGCAAAAATTGACTTTTTTGCGAAAATTTTGTTTTGAAGGGGTTTTTGCCAACTTCCTGTTAATTTTTGCTATAGAAGTGTTTTGTTGGAAATGTAGGTATCAGTCAGACCTACATAGAGGTTTTTGTTTCATGTCTCTACGACATTCCCAACGGAAGTTACAAGCAGTCTGTTTTTTGTCTCTTCCTAGGGGGCGCTAGCACGCAATTTTCATTTTTGGGGTTTGGTTACCTAATAAGTTGGTCTGCCGCTCCATACCAATGTGTGTGTCAAATTTGGTGAGTTTTGAAGCATGTTAAGGGGGTCAAATTAGGGTATTGTCTGCGTTGTATTCCTAGGGGGCGCTAGAGCACAATTTTGAGTTTTGGGGTTTGGTTTTTTCATCAACTCGCAATTGTTGCCAGTCCTGATGTGTGTGCCAAGTTTGGTGAGTTTTGAAGCATTTTAAGGGGGTCAAATTACAGCTCAAAGAGGCAAAAATGATATTTTTTTGGAAAATTTGCGCAGGGCGTCTTTGAAGGCGCGTAAAATCAAAACCTTAAAACTTATCAAAACTTTGATCTATACTTTTAATCAGAAGGGTCCAAACTCTCTTCTGAGCGAGTTTGAAGCCGAAACGACAAACGCGCTCAGAGGAGATAACTTTTGAAGAAAGGTGACGGGTTTTCACAAAACTTTTATTTTGAAGGGGTAATTGCCAACTTCCTGTTGATTTTTTCTGCTAGCTGTCAATTACTAAAATGTAGGTTTAAGTGAGACCTACATAGAAGTTTTTGTTTCATGTCTTTCCGGCATTCCTACCCGAAGTTACAAGCAGTTTTATCTGTGTTTTCTACCTGGAAGCAGTTTTTTCTGTGTCTTATTGAAAAATTGCGCTAAAGCGCAATTTTGAGTTTTTTTTTTTTTTTTTTTCATTAGATTGCAATTTCTGCCAGTCCTGATGTGTCTTCCAAGTTTGGTGAGTTTTGAAGCATGTTAAGGGGGTCAAATTACAGCTCAAAGGGGAAAAAATAGCATTTTTTAGCGAAAATTTTGCTTTGAATGGGTTTTTGCCAAATTTCTGTTGATTTTAGGTATAGGAGTTTCTGATGGGGAATTTAGGTCTAGGTCAGTTCTACATAGAGGATTTTGTTTTATGTCTCTACGACATTCCTACCGGAAGTTACAAGCAGTCTGGTTTTTTTTTTTCGTAGGGGGCGCTAGCGCGCATTTTTCATTTTTGGGGTTTGGTTGCTTAATATGTGTTTTTGCCAAGCCTTACCGATGTGTGTGCCAAATTTGGTGAGTTTTGGAGCATGGTCAGTGGGTCAAATTAGGGTTCAAAGTTGCGGAAGAATAATAATAATTAAAGCTGCAAGCAGCGTTGGTCGGGTCCGCCGTTGGCCGCCGCCGCCGCCGCCGTGTCCCGAGTCCCGATCTTAGTCAGACCAACATAGAGGTCTTTGTTTCATGTCTCTACGACATTCCTAACAGAAGTTACAAGCAGTTTTGTCTGGAAAAAGGTGACGGCTTTTTACAAAACTTTTATTTTGAAGGGGTAATTGCCAACTTCCTGTTGATTTCAACTGAAATATATCAATCATCAAAATGTAGTTCTAAGTGAGACCTACATTGAGGTTTTTGTTTCATGTCTGTCTGACGTTCCTACCAGAAGTTACAAGCAGTTTGATCTGTTTCCTCTTCCTAGGAGCAGTTTTTTCTGTGTTTTATTCAAAAATTGCAATAGAGCGCAATTTTGAGTTTTAAGGTTTGTTTTTTTCACTAGATCACAATTTCTGCCAGTCCTGATGTGTGTGCCAAGTTTGGTGAGTTTTGAAGCATTTTAAGGGGGTCAAATTACAGCTGAAAGAGCCAAAAATAGCATTTTTTACGAAAATTTTGCTTTGAATGAGTTTTTGCAAAATTTCTGTTGATTTTGGGTATAGACGTTTTTTATTGGAAATGTAGGTCTAAGTCAGACCTACACAGAAGTTTTTGTTTCATCTCTCTACGACATTCCTAACGGAAGTTACAAGCAGTCTGTTTTTTGTCTCTTCCTAGGGGGCGCTAGCGCGCAATTTTAATTTTTGGGGTTTGGTTACCTAATAAGTTGGTCTGCCCCTCCATACCAATGTGTGTGTCAAATTTGGTGAGTTTTGAAGCATGTTAAGGGGGTCAAATTATGGTATTGTCTGTGTTGTATTCCTAGGGGGCGCTAGAGCGCAATTTTGAGTTTTGGAGTTTGGTTTTTTCATCAGTTCGCAATGGTTGCCAGTCCTGATGTGTGTGCCAAGTTTGGTGAGTTTTGAAGCATTTTAAGGGGGTCAAATGACAGCTCAAAGAGGCGAAAATGAAATTTTTTAGGAAACTTTGCGCAGCGGATCTTTGAAGGCGCGTAAAATCAAAACCTTAAAACTTATCAAAACTTTGATCTATACTTTTAATCAGAAGGGTTCAAACTCTCTCCTGAGCGAGTTTGAAGCCGAAACGACAAACGCGCTCAGAGGAGATAACTTTTGAAGAAAGGTGACGGGTTTTCACAAAACTTTTATTTTGAAGGGGTAATTGCCAACTTCCTGTTCATTATTTCTGCTAGCTGTCAATTACTAAAATGTAGGTCTAAGTGAGACCTACATAGAAGTTTTTGTTTCATGTCTTTCCGGCATTCTAACCCGAAGTTACAAGCAGTTTTGTCTGTGGTTTCTTCCTGGAAGCAGTTTTTTCTGTGTTTTATTGAAAAATTGCGCTAGAGCCCAATTTTGAGATTTTTTTTTTTTTTTTTTCATTAGATCACAATTTCTGCCAGTCCTGATGTGTGTTCCAAGTTTAGTGAGTTTTGAAGCATGTTAAGGGGGTCAAATTGCAGCTCTAAGAGGCAAAAATAGCGTTTTTTGGCGAAAATTTTGCTTTGAAAGGGTTTTGCAAAATTTCTGTTGATTTTAGGTATAGGAGTTTCTGATGGGGAATTTAGGTCTAGGTCAGTTCTACATAGAGGATTTTGTTTCATGTCTCTACGACATTCCTACCGGAAGTTACAAGCAGTCTGGTTTTTTTTTTTCGTAGGGGGCGCTAGCGCGCATTTTTCATTTTTGGGGTTTGGTTGCTTAATATGTGTTTTTGCCAAGCCTTACCGATGTGTGTTTAAAATTTGGTGAGTTTTGGAGCATGGTCAGTGGGTCAAATTAGGGTTCAAAGTTGCGGAAGAATAATAATAATTAAAGCTGCAAGCAGCGTTGGTCGGGTCCGCCGCCGCCGCCGCCGTGTCCCGAGTCCCGATCTTAGTCAGACCTCCATAGAAGTTTTTGTTTCATCACTCTACTACATTCCTAACAGAATTTACAAGCAGTTTTATCAGTTTATTTTCCTAGGGGGCGCTAGAGCACAATTTTCATTTTTGGGGTTTGCTTTTTTATTGGATGGCAATTTTCACCAGTCCTGATGTGTGTGTAAAATTTGGTGAGTTTTGAAGAATGTTAAGGGGGTCAAATTACAGATCTGCGTTTCTGGATGTTGTTGATAAATGGCTTTCACTTGGCATTGTATAGCTTTAACTTGCACTTTGAAGCATTTTAAGGGGGTCAAATTTCAGTTCAAAGAGGCAAAAAAGGCATTTTTTGCAAAAATTTTGTTTTGAAGGGGTTTTTGTCAACTTCCTGTTGATTTTAGGTATAGAAGTGTTTAACGGAAATGTAGGTCTAAGTCAGACCTACATAGAGGTTTTTGTTTCATGTCCCTACGACATTCCTAAAGGAAGTTACAAGCAGTCTGTTTTTTGTCTCTTCCTAGGTGGCGCTAGCGCGCAATTTTCATTTTTGGTATTTGGTTGCTTAATAAGTTGGTCTGCCGCTCCATACCGATGTGTGTATCAAATTTGGTGAGTTTTGAAGCATGTTAAGGGGGTCAAATAAGGGTGCGAAAGTGCGAGCGCGCCTTGGGTTGCTGCCCCCGAGCCCCACGGCAGGAGAAGCCTTGGTGACACTATTTAATGCATTGTGAAAGTAATGCAGTTGTTGTATTGAAGTGAAAATATCAAGCTTCCTGTTAATTTTTGCCAAAGTATGTTAGTTATTCAAATGTAGGTCTAAGTCAGACCTACATAGTGGTTTTTGTTTCATGTCTCTCTGACATTCCTACCGGAAGTTACAAGCAGTTTTGTCTGTGTTTCTTCCTAGGAGCAGTTTGTCTGTGTTGTATTCCTAGGGGGCGCTAGAGCACAATTTTGAGTTTTCGAGTTTGGTTTTTTTATCAGCTCGCAATTGTTGCCAGTCCTGATGTGTGTGCCAAGTTTGGTGTGTTTTGAAGCATTTTAAGGGGGTCAAATTACAGCTCAAAGAGGCAAAAATGACATTTTTTAGGAAAATTTGCGCAGGGGTTCTTTGAAAGCGCGTAAAATCAAAACCTGAAAAGTTATCAAAACTTTGATCTATACTTTTAATCAGAAGGGTTCAAACTCTCTCCTGTGCGAGTTTGAAGCCGAAACGACAAACGCATTGGGAGGAGTTCTGATTTGAAAAAGGTGACGGGTTTTCACAAAACTTTTATTTTGAAGGGGTAATTTTTAACTTCCTGTTGATTTTTCTGCAGGATTTCAAATATCAAATTGTAGGTCTAAGTGAGACCTACATAGAGGTTTTTGTTTCATGTCTGTCCGACATTCCTACTGGAAGTTACAAGCAGTTTTGTCCATTTTCTCTTCCTAGGAGCAGTTTTTTCTGTGTTTTATTCAAAAATTGCCCTAGAGCACATTTTTTAATTTTCGGGTTTGGTTTTTTCATTAGATCAAAATTTCTGCCAGTCCTGATGTGTGTGCCAAGTTTGGTGAGTTTTGAAGCATTTTAAGGGGGTCAAATTGCAGCTCAAAGAGGCAAAAATAGCATTTTTTGCAAAAATTTTGCTTTGAATGAGTTTTAGCAAAATTTCTGTTGATTTTGGGTATAGACATTTTTTATTGGAAATGTAGATCTCAGTCAGACCTACACAGAGGTTTTTGTTTCATGTCTCTACGACATTCCTAACGGAAGTTACAAGCAGTCTGTTTTTTTTCTCTTCCTAGGGGGCGCTAGCGCGCAATTTTCATTTTTGGGGTTTGGTTGCTTAATAGGTTGGGAAGGTCCACCGCACCGATGTGTGTGTCAAATTTGGTGAGTTTTGGAGCTTGTTGAGGGGGTGAAATTGGGGTGCGACGGTGCGGTATAATAAAGAATAATAATAATTAAAGCTGCAAGCAGCGTTGGTCGGGTCCGCCGTTGGCCGCCGCCGCCGTGTCCCGGGTCCCGATCTTAGTCAAACCAACATAGAGGTTTTTATTTCATGTCTCTACGACATTTCTAACAGAAGTTACATGCAGTTTTGTCTGGGTTTTTTCCTAGGGGGCGCTAAGCGCAATTTAGATTTTTGGGGTTTGGTTTTTTATTAGATGGCAGTTTTTGCCAGTCCTGATATGTGTGTAAAATTTGGTGAGTTTTGAAGCATGTTAAGGGGGTGAAATTACAGATCGGCGATTCTGGATGTTGTTGATAAATGGCTTTCGGTCTGCATAACAGAGCTTTAACTAGCACTTTGAAGCATTTTAAGTGGGTGAAATTACAGCTCAAAGAGGCAAAAACGTCATTTTTTAGGAAAAGTTGCGCAGGGGTTTTTTGAAGGCGCGTAAAATCCAAACCGGAGCAGTAATCAAAACTTTGATCTATACTTTTAATCAGAAGTGTCCAAACTCTCTCCTGTGCGAGTTTGAAGCCGAAACGACAAACGCACTGGGAGAAGTGTCGATTTGAAAAAGGTGACGGGTTTTCACAAAACTTTTATTTTGAAGGGGCAATTTTTAACTTCCTGTTGATTTTTGCCGAAGGATGTAAATTATCGAAATGTAGGTCTAAGTCAGACCTACCTAGAAGTTTTTGTTTCATGTCTGTCCGACATTCCTACTGGAAGTTACAAGCAGTTTTGTCTGTTTTCTCTTCCTAGGAGCAGTTTTTTCTGTGTTTTATTCAAAAATTGCGCTAGAGCGCAATTTTGAGTTTTATTATTTTTTATTTTCATTAGATCGCAATTTCTGCCAGTCCTGAGGTGTGTGCCAAGTTTGGTGAGTTTTGAAGCATTTTAAGGGGGTCAAATTACAGCTCAAAGAGGCAAAAATAGCATTTTTTGCGAAAATTTTGCTTTGAAGGCGTTTTTGCCAACTTCCTGTTGATTTTAGGTATAGAACATTTTTATTGGAAATGTTCATCTAAGTCAGACCTTCATATAGGTTTTTGTTTCAAGTCTCTACGACATTCCTAATGGAAGTTACAAGCAGTCCGTTTTTTGTTTCTTCCTAGGGGGCGCTAGCGCGCAATTTTGATTTTTAGTGCTCGGTTTTTTTATTAGATGGCAATTTTCGCAGATCCTGATGTGTGTGTCAAATATGGTGAGTTTTGAAGCATGTTAAGTGGGTCAAATTTCAGCTGGAAACGGCGGCGGAATAATAAAGAATAATAATAAAACGCAGCAGATTCAATAGGGTCCTTGCATGGCAAAGGACATGGATGTCCTTTGCCATTGCAGGGCGGACCCTAATTAAAGCTGCAAGCAGCGTTGGTCGGGTCCGCCGTTGGCCGCCGCCGCCGCTGCCGTGTCCCGAGTCCCGATCTTAGTCAGACCTACATAGAAGTTTTTGTTTCATCACTCTACGACATTCCTAACAGAAGTTACAAGCAGTTTTGTCTGGAAAAAGGAGACGGCTTTTTACAAAACTTTTATTTTGAAGGGGTAATTGGCAACTTCCTGTTGATTTTAACTGAAAGATGCCAATTATCAAAATGTAGGTCTAAGTCAGACCTACACGGAGGTTTTTGTTTCATGTCTCTACGACATTCCTAACGGAAGTTACAAGCAGTCTGTTTTTTGTATCTTCCTAGGGGGCGCTAGCGCGCAATTTTAATTTTTGGGGTTCGGTTACCTAATATGTTGGTCTGCCGCTCCATACCAATGTGTGTGTCAAATTTGGTGAGTTTTGAAGCATGTTAAGGGGGTCAAATTAGGGTATTGTCTGTGTTGTATTCATAGGGGGCGCTAGAGCACAATTTTGAGTTTTGGGGTTTGGTTTTTTCATTAGCTCGCAATTGTTGCCAGTCCTGATGTGTGTGCCAAGTTTGGTGAGTTTTGAAGCATTTTAAGGGGGTCAAATTACAGCTCAAAGAGGTAAAAATGATATTTTTTTGGAAAATTTGCGCAGGGGTTCTTTGAAGGCGCGTAAAATCAAAACCTGAAAACTTATCACAACTTTGATCTATACTTTTAATCAGAAGGGTCCAAACTCTCTCCTGAGCGAGTTTGAAGCCGAAACGACAAACGCGCTCAGAGGAGATAACTTTTGAAGAAAGGTGACGGGTTTTCACAAAACTTTTATTTTGAAGGGGTAATTGCCAACTTCCTGTTGATTTTTTCTGCTAGCTGTCAATTATTAAAATGTAGGTCTAAGTGAGACCTACATAGAAGTTTTTGTTTCATGTCTTTCCGGCATTCCTACCCGAAGTTACAAGCAGTTTTGTCTGTGTTTTCTTCCTGGAAGCAGTTTTTTCTGTGTTTTATTGAAAAATTGCGCTAAAGCGCAATTTTGAGTTTTTTTTTTTTTTTTTTTCATTAGATTGCAATTTCTGCCAGTCCTGATGTGTCTTCCAAGTTTGGTGAGTTTTGAAGCATGTTAAGGGGGTCAAATTACAGCTCAAAGGGGCAAAAATAGCATTTTTTAGCGAAAATTTTGCTTTGAATGGGTTTTTGCCAAATTTCTGTTGATTTTAGGTATAGGCATTTCTAATGGGGAATCTAGGTCTAAGTCAGACCTACATAGAGGTTTTTGTTCGATGTCTTTACGACATTCCTAACGGAAGTTACAAGCAGTCTGGTTTTTTTTTTTCGTAGGGGGCGCTAGCGCGCATTTTTCATTTTTGGGGTTTGGTTGCTTAATATGTGTTTTTGCCAAGCCTTACCGATGTGTGTGCCAAATTTGGTGAGTTTTGGAGCATGGTCAGTGGGTCAAATTAGGGTTAAAAGTTGCGGAAGAATAATAATAATTAAAGCTGCAAGCAGCGTTGGTCGGGTCCGCCGCCGCCGCCGCCGTGTCCCGAGTCCCGATCTTAGTCAGACCAACATAGAGGTCTTTGTTTCATGTCTCTACGACATTCCTAACAGAAGTTACAAGCAGTTTTGTCTGGAAAAAGGTGACGGCTTTTTACAAAACTTTAATTTTGAAGGGGTGATTGCCAACTTCCTGTTGATTTTAACTGAAAGATGCCACCTATCAAAATGTAGGTCTAAGTGAGACCTACATAGAGGTTTTTGTTTCATGTCTGTCCGACGTTCCTACCAGAAGTTACAAGCAGTTTTATCCGTTTCCTCTTCCTAGGAGCAGTTTTTCAGTGTTTTTTTCAAAAATTGCAATAGAGCGCAATTTTGAGTTTTAAGGTTTGGTTTTTTCACTAGATCGCAATTTCTGCCAGTCCTGATGTGTGTGCCAAGTTTGGTGAGTTTTGAAGCATTTTAAGGGGGTCAAATTACAGCTCAAAGAGGCTAAAATAGCATTTTTTGCGTAAATGTTGCTTTGAATGAGTTTTTTCAAAATTTCTGTTGATTTTGGGTATAGACGTTTTTTATTGGAAATGTAGGTCTTAGTCAGACCTACACAGAAGTTTTTGTTTCATGTCTCTACGACATTCCTAACGGAAGTTACAAGTAGTCTCTGTTTTGTCTCTTACTAGGGGGCGCTAGCGCGCAATTTTAATTTTTGGGGTTTGGTTGCTTAATATGTTGGTCTGCCGCTCCATACCGATGTGTGTGTAAAATTTGGGGAGTTTTGAAGCATGTTAAGGGGGTCAAATTAGGGTGCGAAGGTGCGAGCGCGCCTTGGGTTGCTGTCCCCGATCCCCACTGTCGAAGGCGCCTTGCTGACACTCTTTAATGCATTGTGAAAGTAATGCAGTTGTTGTATTGAAGTGAAAATATCTAGCTTCCTGTTGATTTTTGCTAAAGTATGTTAATTATTCAAATGTAGGTCTAGGTCGGACCTACATAGTGGTTTTGGTTTCATGTCTCTCTGACATTCCTACCGGAAGTTACAAGCAGTTTTGTCTGTTTTCCTCCTTGAAGCAGTTTGTCTGTGTTGTATTCCTAGGGGGCGCTAGAGCACAATTTTGAGTTTTGGGGTTTGGTTTTTTCACTAGATCGCAATTTCTGCCAGTCCTAATGTGTGTGCCAAGTTTGGTGAGTTTTGAAGCATTTTAAGGGGGTCAAATTACAGCTCAAAGAGGCGAAAATGAAATTTTTTAGGAAACTTTGCGCAGCGGATCTTTGAAGGCGCGTAAAATCAAAACCTTAAAACTTATCAAAACTTTGATCTATACTTTTATTCAGAAGGGTTCAAACTCTCTCCTGTGCGAGTTTGAAGCCGAAACGACAAACGCGCTCAGAGGAGATAACTTTTGAAGAAAGGTGACGGGTTTTCACAAAACTTTTATTTTGAAGGGGTAATTGCCAACTTCCTGTTGATTATTTCTGCTAGCTGTCAATTACTAAAATGTAGGTCTTAATGAGACCTACATAGAAGTTTTTGTTTCATGTCTTTCCGGCATTCCTACCCGAAGTTACAAGCAGTTTTGTCTGTGGTTTCTTCCTGGAAGCAGTTTTTTCTGTGTTTTATTGAAAAATTGCGCTAGAGCACAATTTTGAGATTTTTTTTTTTTTTTTTTCATTAGATCACAATTTCTGCCAGTCCTGATGTGTGTTCCAAGTTTGGTGAGTTTTGAAGCATTTTAAGGGGGTCAAATTGCAGCTCAAAGAGGCAAAAATAGCGTTTTTTGGCGAAAATTTTGCTTTGAAAGGGTTTTGCAAAATTTCTGTTGGTTTTAGGTATAGGAGTTTCTGATGGGGAATTTAGGTCTAGGTCAGTTCTACATAGAGGATTTTGTTTCATGTCTCTACGACATTCCTACCGGAAGTTACAAGCAGTCTGGGTTTTTTTTTTCGTAGGGGGCGCTAGCGCGCATTTTTCATTTTTGGGGTTTGGTTGCTTAATATGTGTTTTTGCCAAGCCTTACCGATGTGTGTGCCAAATTTGGTGAGTTTTGGAGCATGGTCAGTGGGTCAAATTAGGGTTCGAAGCTGCGGAATAATAATAATAATAATAAAACAAAGCAGATTCAATAGGGTCCTTGCCATGGCAAAGGACAGAGTCCTTTGCTGGCAGTGCGGACCCTAATAAGAAACGTTACAGATTCAATAGGGTCCTTGCCTTAGCAAAGGACATGGAGTCCTTTGCTGGCAGGGCGGACCCTAATAATAAGAAAACGTTACAGATTCAATAGGGTCCTTGCATGGCAAAGGACATGGATGTCCTTTGCCATTGCAGGGCGGACCCTAATAATTAAAGCTGCAAGCAGCGTTGGTCGGGTCCGCCGTTGGCCGCCGCCGCCGTGTCCCGAGTCCCGATCTTAGTCAGACCTACATAGACGTTTTTATTTCATCACTCTACGACATTCCTAACAGAATTTACAAGCAGTTATGTCAGTTTTTTTTCCTAGGGGGAGCTAGAGCACAATTTTCATTTTTGGGGTTTGGTTTTTTATTGGATCGCAATTTTCACCATTCCTGATGTGTGTGTAAAATTTGGTGAGTTTTGAAGCATGTTAAGGGGGTCAAATTATAGATTTGCGTTTCTGGATGTTGTTGATAAATGGCTTTCGCTTGGCATTGTATAGCTTTAACTTGCACTTTGAAGCATTTTAAGGGGGTCAAATTTCAGTTCAAAGAGGCAAAAAAGGCATATTTTGCAAAAAATTTGTTTTGAAGGGGTTTTTGCCAACTTCCTGTTGATTTTAGGTATAGAAGTGTTTATTGGAAATGTAGGTCTAAGTCAGACCTACACAGAGGTTTTTGTTTCATGTCTCTACGACATTCCTAACGGAAGTTACAAGCAGTCTGTTTTTTGTGTCTTCCTAGGGGGCGCTAGCGCGCAATTTTCATTTTTGGGGTTTGGTTGCTTAATAAGTTGGTCTGCCGCTCCATACCGATGTGTGTGTCAATTTTGGTGAGTTTTGAAGCATGTTAAGGGGGTCAAATTAGGGTGCGAAGGTGCGAGCGCGCCTTGGGTTGCTGCCCCCGAGCCCCACGGCAGGAGAAGCCTTGCTGCCACTATTTAATGCATTGTGAAAGTAATGCAGTTGTTGTATTGAAGTGAAAATATCAAGCTCCCTGTTGATTTTTGCCAAAGTATGTTAATTATTCAAATGTAGGTCTAAGTCAGACCTACATAGTGGTTTTTGTTTCATGTCTCTACGACATTCCTACCGGAAGTTACAAGCAGTTTTGTCTTTGTTTTCTTCCTAGGAGCAGTTTGTCTGTGTTGTATTCCTAGGGGGCGCTAGAGCACAATTTTGAGTTTTGGGGTTTGGTTTTTTCACTGGATCGCAATTGTTGCCAGTCCTGATGTGTGTGCCAAGTTTGGTGAGTTTTGAAGCATTTTAAGGGGGTCAAATTACAGCTCAAAGAGGCAAAAAGGACATTTTTTAGGAAACTTTGCGCAGGGGATCTTTGAAGGCGCGTAAAATCAAAACCTGAGAACTTATCAAAAATTTGATCTATACTTTTAATCAGAAGGGTTCAAACTCTCTCCTGAGCGAGTTTGAAGCCGAAACGACAAACGCGCTCAGAGGAGATAACTTTTGAAGAATGGTGAAGGGTTTTCACAAAACTTTTATTTTGAAGGGGTAATTGCCAACTTCCTGTTGATTTTTTCTGCAGGCTGTCAATTATTAAAATGTAGGTCTAAGTGAGACCTACATAGAGGTTTTTGTTTCATGTCTTTCCGACATTCCTACCGGAAGTTACAAGCAATTTTGTCTTTGTTTTCTTCCTCGGAGCAGTTTTTTCTGTGTTTTATTAAAAAATTGCGCTAGAGCTCAATTTAGAGTTTTTTTTTTTTTTTTTTTCATTAGATTGCAATTTCTGCCAATCCTGATGTGTGTGCCAAGTTTGGTGAGTTTTGAAGCATTTTAAGGGGGTCAAATTACAGCTCAAAGAGGCAAAAATAGCATTTTTTGGGAAAATTTTGCTTTGAATGAGTTTTTGCAAAATTTCTGTTGATTTTAGGTATAGACATTTTTTATTGGAAATGTAGGTCTAAGTCGGACCTACACAGAGGTTTTTGTTTCATGTCTCTACGACATTCCTAACGGAAGTTACAAGCAGTCTGTTTTTAATCTCTTCCTAGGGGGCGCTAGCGCGCAATTTTGATTTTTGGGGTTTGGTTGCTTAATATGTTGTGGTGTCACGGTAGACCGACGTGTGTGTCAACTTTGGTGAGTTTTGAATTATGTTAAGGGGGTGAAGTTGCAGCGCGTAGGTGCGGAAGAAAGAATAATTAAAGCTGCAAGCAGCGTTGGTCGGGTCCGCCGTTGGCCGCCGCCGCCGCCGCCGTGTCCCGAGTCCCGATCTTAGTCAGACCAACATAGAGGTATTTGTTTCATGTCTCTACGACATTCCTAACAGAAGTTACAAGCAGTTTTGTCTGGAAAAAGGTGACGGCTTTTTACAAAACTTTTATTTTGAAGGGGTAATTGCCAACTTCCTGTTGATTTCAACTGAAATATATCAATCATCAAAATGTAGTTCTAAGTGAGACCTACATTGAGGTTTTTGTTTCATGTCTGTCTGACGTTCCTACCAGAAGTTACAAGCAGTTTGATCTGTTTCCTCTTCCTAGGAGCAGTTTTTTCTGTGTTTTATTCAAAAATTGCAATAGAGTGCAATTTTGAGTTTTAAGGTTTGTTTTTTTCACTAGATCACAATTTCTGCCAGTCCTGATGTGTGTGCCAAGTTTGGTGAGTTTTGAAGCATTTTAAGGGGGTCAAATTACAGCTGAAAGAGCCAAAAATAGCATTTTTTACGAAAATTTTGCTTTGAATGAGTTTTTGCAAAATTTCTGTTGATTTTGGGTATAGACGTTTTTTATTGGAAATGTAGGTCTAAGTCAGACCTACACAGAAGTTTTTGTTTCATCTCTCTACGACATTCCTAACGGAAGTTACAAGCAGTCTGTTTTTTGTCTCTTCCTAGGGGGCGCTAGCGCGCAATTTTAATTTTTGGGGTTTGGTTACCTAATAAGTTGGTCTGCCCCTCCATACCAATGTGTGTGTCAAATTTGGTGAGTTTTGAAGCATGTTAAGGGGGTCAAATTATGGTATTGTCTGTGTTGTATTCCTAGGGGGCGCTAGAGCGCAATTTTGAGTTTTGGAGTTTGGTTTTTTCATCAGTTCGCAATGGTTGCCAGTCCTGATGTGTGTGCCAAGTTTGGTGAGTTTTGAAGCATTTTAAGGGGGTCAAATTACAGCTCAAAGAGGCGAAAATGAAATTTTTTAGGAAACTTTGCGCAGCGGATCTTTGAAGGCGCGTAAAATCAAAACCTTAAAACTTATCAAAACTTTGATCTATACTTTTAATCAGAAGGGTTCAAACTCTCTCCTGAGCGAGTTTGAAGCCGAAACGACAAACGCGCTCAGAGGAGATAACTTTTGAAGAAAGGTGACGGGTTTTCACAAAACTTTTATTTTGAAGGGGTAATTGCCAACTTCCTGTTCATTATTTCTGCTAGCTGTCAATTACTAAAATGTAGGTTTAAGTGAGACCTACATAGAAGTTTTTGTTTCATGTCTTTCCGGCATTCTAACCCGAAGTTACAAGCAGTTTTGTCTGTGGTTTCTTCCTGGAAGCAGTTTTTTCTGTGTTTTATTGAAAAATTGAGCTAGAGCCCAATTTTGAGATTTTTTTTTTTTTTTTTTCATTAGATCACAATTTCTGCCAGTCCTGATGTGTGTTCCAAGTTTAGTGAGTTTTGAAGCATGTTAAGGGGGTCAAATTGCAGCTCTAAGAGGCAAAAATAGCGTTTTTTGGCGAAAATTTTGCTTTGAAAGGGTTTTGCAAAATTTCTGTTGATTTTAGGTATAGGAGTTTCTGATGGGGAATTTAGGTCTAGGTCAGTTCTACATAGAGGATTTTGTTTCATGTCTCTACGACATTCCTACCGGAAGTTACAAGCAGTCTGGGTTTTTTTTTTCGTAGGGGGCGCTAGCGCGCATTTTTCATTTTTGGGGTTTGGTTGCTTAATATGTGTTTTTGCCAAGCCTTACCGATGTGTGTGCCAAATTTGGTGAGTTTTGGAGCATGGTCAGTGGGTCAAATTAGGGTTCAAAGTTGCGGAAGAATAATAATAATTAAAGCTGCAAGCAGCGTTGGTCGGGTCCGCCGCCGCCGCCGCCGTGTCCCGAGTCCCGATCTTAGTCAGACCTCCATAAAAGTTTTTGTTTCATCACTCTACGACATTCCTAACAGAATTTACAAGCAGTTTTATCAGTTTATTTTCCTAGGGGGCGCTAGAGCACAATTTTCATTTTTGGGGTTTGGTTTTTTTATTGGATGGCAATTTTCACCAGTCCTGATGTGTGTGTAAAATTTGGTGAGTTTTGAAGCATGTTAAGGGGGTCAAATTATAGATTTGCGTTTCTGGATGTTGTTGATAAATGGCTTTCGCTTGGCATTGTATAGCTTTAACTTGCACTTTGAAGCATTTTAAGGGGGTCAAATTTCAGTTCAAAGAGGCAAAAAAGGCATTTTTTGCAAAAATTTTGTTTTGAAGGGGTTTTGCCAACTTCCTGTTGATTTTAGGTACAGAAGTGTTTATTGGAAATGTAGGTCTAAGTCAGACCTACACAGAGGTTTTTGTTTCATGTCTCTACGACATTCCTAACGGAAGTTACAAGCAGTCTGTTTTTTGTCTCTTCCAAGGGAGCGCTAGCGGGCAATTTTCATTTTTGGGGTTTGGTTGCTTAATAAGTTGGTCTGCCGCTCCATACCGACGTGTTTGTCAAATTTGGGGAGTTTTGAAGCATGTTAAGGGGGTCAAATTACAGATTGGTGTTTCTGGATGTTGTTGATAAATGGCTTTCGCTTGGCATAGTATAGCTTTAACTTGCACTTTGAAGCATTTTAAGGGGGTCAAATATCAGTTCAAAGAGGCAAAAAAGGCATTTTTTGCACAAATTTAGTTTTGAAGGGGTTTTTGCCAACTTCCTGTTGATTTTCGGTATAGAAGTATTTCATTGGAAATGTAGGTCTAAGTCAGACCTACATAGAGGTTTTTGTTTCATGTCTCTACGACATTCCTAACGGAAGTTACACGCAGTCTGTTTTTTGTCTCTTCCTAGGGGGCGCTAGCGCGCAATTTTCATTTTTGGGGTTTGGTTGCTTAATAAGTTGGTCTGCCGCTCCATACCGATGTGTGTGTCAAATTTGGTGAGTTTTGAAGCATGTTAAGGGGGTCAAATTAGGGTGCGAACGTGCGAGCGCGCCTTGGGTTGCTGTCCCCGAGCCCCATGGTCGAAGAAGCCTTGGTGACACTATTTAATGCATTGTGAAAGTAATGCAGTTGTTGTATTGAAGTGAAAATATCAAGCTTCCTGTTGATTTTGGCCAAAGTATGTTAATTATTCAAATGTAGGTCTAAGTCAGACCTACATAGTGGTTTTTGTTTCATGTCTCTCTGACATTCCTACCGGAAGTTACAAGCAGTTTTGTCTTTGTTTTCTTCCTAGGAGTAGTTTGTCTGTGTTGTATTCCTAGGGGGCGCTAGAGCACAATTTTGAGTTTTGGGGTTTGGTTTTTTCACTAGATCGCAATTGTTGCCAGTCCTGATGTGTGTGCCAAGTTTGGTGAGTTTTGAAGCATTTTAAGGGGGTCAAATTACAGCTCAAAGAGGTAAAAATTATCTTTTTTAGGAAAATTTGCGCAGGGGATCTTTGAAGGCGCGTAAAATCAAAACCTTAAAACTTATCAAAATTTTGATCTATACTTTTAATCAGAAGGGTTCAAACTCTCTCCTGTGCGAGTTTGAAGCCGAAACGACAAACGCGCTCAGAGGAGATAACTTTTGAAGAAAGGTGACGGGTTTTCACAAAACTTTTATTTTGAAAGGGTAATTGACAACTTCCTGTTGATTTTTTCTGCAGGCTGTCAATTATTAAAATGTAGGTCTAAGTGAGACCTTCATAGAAGTTTTTGTTTCATGTCTTTCCGGCATTCCTACTGGAAGTTACAAGCAATTTTGTTTGTGTATTCTTCCTCGGAGCAGTTTTTTCTGTGTTTTATTAAAAAATTGCGCTAGAGCGCATTTTTTGATTTTTTTTTTTTTTTTTTTCATTAGAACGCAATTTCTGCCAGTCCAGATGTGTGTGCCAAGTTTGGTGAGTTTTGAAGCATTTTAAGGGGGTCAAATTACAGCTCAAAGAGGCAAAAATAGCATTTTTTTGCGAAAAATTTGCTTTGAATGGGTTTTTGCAAAATTTTTGTTGATTTTTGCCCCAGAAGGTACAATTATGAAATGTAGGTCTAAGTCAGCCCTACATAGAGGTTTTTGTTTCATGTCTCTACGACATTGCTAGCGGAAGTTACAAGCTGTCTGTTTTTTTTTTCTTCCTAGGGGGCGCTAGCGCGCAATTTTTATTTTTGGGGTTTGGTTGCTTAATAAGTTGGGAAGGCCCACCGTACCAACGTGTGTGTCAAATTTGGTGAGTTTTGAAGCATGTTCAGGGGGTCAAATTAGGGTGCGAAGGAGCGGAATAAACAATAATAATAATAAAACGCTACAGATTCAATAGGGTCCTTGCCATGGCAAAGGACATGGAGTCCTTTGCTGGCAGGGCGGACCCTAATAATAAAGAATAATAAAACGCTACAGATTCAATAGGGTCCTTGCCATGGCAAAGGACATGGAGTCCTTTGCTGGCAGGGCGGACCCTAATAAGAAACGTTACAGATTCAATAGGGTCCTTGCATGGCAAAGGACATGGATGTCCTTTGCCATTGCAGGGCGGACCCTAATTAAAGCTGCAAGCAGCGTTGGTCGGGTCCGCCGTTGGCCGCCGCCGCCGCCGCCGTGTCCCGAGTCCCGATCTTAGTCAGACCAACATAGAGGTCTTTGTTTCATGTCTCTACGACATTCCTAACAGAAGTTACAAGCAGTTTTGTCTGGAAAAAGGTGACGGCTTTTTACAAAACTTTTATTTTGAAGGGGTAATTGCCAACTTCCTGTTGATTTTAACTGAAAGATGCCACCTATCAAAATGTAGGTCTACAGACCTACACAGAAGTTTTTGTTTCATGTCTCTACGACATTCGTAACGGAAGTTACAAGCAGTCTGTTTTTTGTCTCTTCCTAGGGGGCGCTAGCGCGCAATTTTCCTTTTTGGAGTTTGGTTGCTTAATAAGTTGGTCTGCCGCTCCATACCGATGTGTGTGTCAATTTTGGTGAGTTTTGAAGCAAGTTAAGGGGGTCAAATTAGGGTGCGAAGGTGCGAGCGCGCCTTGGGTTGCTGTCCCCGAGCCCCAGGGCTTAAGACGCCTTCGTCCCACTATTTAATGCATTGTGAAAGTAATGCAGTTGTTGTATTGAAGTGAAAATATCAAGCTCCCTGTTGATTTTTGCCAAAGTATGTTAATTATTCAAATGTAGGTCTAAGTCAGACCTACATAGTGGTTTTTGTTTCATGTCTCTACGACATTCCTACCGGAAGGTACAAGCAGTTTTGTCTTTGTTTTCTTCCTAGGAGTAGTTTGTCTGTGTTGTATTCCTAGGGGGCGCTAGAGCACAGTTTTTAGTTTTGGGGTTTGGTTTTTTCATTAGCTCGCAATTGTTGCCAGTCCTGATGTGTGTGCCAAGTTTGGTGAGTTTTGAAGCATTTTAAGGGGGTCAAATTACAGCTCAAATAGGCAAAAATGACATTTTTTAGGAAACTTTGCGCAGGGCGTCTTTGAAGGCGCGAAAAATCAAAACCTTAAAACTTATCACAACTTTGATCTATACTTTTAATCAGAAGGGTCCAAACTCTCTCCTGAGCGAGTTTGAAGCCGAAACGACAAACGCGCTCAGAGGAGATAACTTTTGAAGAAAGGTGACGGGTTTTCACAAAACTTTTATTTTGAAGGGGTAATTGCCAACTTCCTGTTGATTATTTCTGCTAGCTGTCAATTACTAAAATGTAGGTCTTAATGAGACCTACATAGAAGTTTTTGTTTCATGTCTTTCCGGCATTCCTACCCGAAGTTACAAGCAGTTTTGTCTGTGGTTTCTTCCTGGAAGCAGTTTTTTCTGTGTTTTATTGAAAAATTGCGCTAGAGCACAATTTTGAGATTTTTTTTTTTTTTTTTTCATTAGATCACAATTTCTGCCAGTCCTGATGTGTGTTCCAAGTTTGGTGAGTTTTGAAGCATTTTAAGGGGGTCAAATTGCAGCTCAAAGAGGCAAAAATAGTATTTTTTGGCGAAAATTTTGCTTTGAAAGGGTTTTGCAAAATTTCTGTTGATTTTAGGTATAGGAGTTTCTGATGGGGAATTTAGGTCTAGGTCAGTTCTACATAGAGGATTTTGTTTCATGTCTCTACGACATTCCTACCGGAAGTTACAAGCAGTCTGTTTTTTTTTTTTCGTAGGGGGCGCTAGCGCGCATTTTTCATTTTTGGGGTTTGGTTGCTTAATACGTGTTTTTGGCAAGCCTTACCGATGTGTGTGCCAAATTTGGTGAGTTTTGGAGCATGGTCAGTGGGTCAAATTAGGGTTCGAAGTTGCGGAAAAATAATAATAATTAAAGCTGCAAGCAGCGTTGGTCGGGTCCGCCGTTGGCCGCCGCCGCCGTGTCCCGAGTCCCGATATAAGTCAAACCAACATAGAGGTTTTTATTCCATGTCTATACGACATTTCTAACAGAAGTTACATGCAGTTTTGTCTGGGTTTTTTCCTAGGGGGCGCTAAGCGCAATTTCGATTTTTGGGGTTTGGTTTTTTGTTAGTTGGCAGTTATTGCCAGTCCTGATGTGTGTGCAAAATTTGGTGAGTTTTGAAGCATGTTAAGGGGGTGAAATTACAGATCGGCGATTCTGGATGTTGTTGATAAATGGCTTTCGGTCTGCATAACAGAGCTTTAACTTGCACTTTGAAGCATTTTAAGTAGGTCAAATTACAGCTCAAAGAGGCAAAAACGACATTTTTTAGGAAAATTTGCGCAGGGGTTCTTTGAAGGCGCGTAAAATCAAAACCTGAGAACTTATCAAAACTTTGATCTATACTTTTAATCAGAAGGGTTCAATCTCTCTCCTGTGCGAGTTTGAAGCCGAAACGACAAACGCACTGGGAGGAGTATCGATTTGAAAAAGGTGACGGGTTTTCACTAAACTTTTATTTTGAAGGTGCAATTTTTAACTTCCTGTTGATTTTTGCCGAAGGATGTCAATTATCGAAATGTAGGTCTAAGTCAGACCTACCTAGAAGTTTTTGTTTCATGTCTTTCCGGCATTCCTACCGGAAGTTACAAGCAGTTTTGTCTGTGTTTTCTTCCTGGAAGCAGTTTTTTCTGTGTTTTATTAAAAAATTGCGCTAGAGCGCAATTTTGAGTTTTTTTTTTTTTTTTTTTCATTAGATTGCAATTTCTGCCAGTCCTGATGTGTGTGCCAAGTTTGGTGAGTTTTGAAGCATTTTAAGGGGGTCAAATTGCAGCTCAAAGAGGCAAAAATAGCATTTTTTGCTAAAATTTTGCTTTGAATGAGTTTTTGCAAAATTTCTGTTGATTTTGGGTATAGACATTTTTTATTGGAAATGTAGATCTCAGTCAGACCTACACAGAGGTTTTTGTTTCATGTCTCTACGACATTCCTAACGGAAGTTACAAGCAGTCTGTTTTTTGTTTCGTTTTAGGGGGCGCTAGAGCGCAATTTTCATTTTTGGGGTTTGGTTGCTTAATATGTTGTGGTGTCACGGTAGACCGACGCGTGTGTCAACTTTGGTGAGTTTTGAAGCATGTTAAGGGGGTGATGTTGGGGCGCGACGGAGCGGAATAATAAAGAACAAGCAGCGTTGGTCGGGTCCGCCGTTGGCCGCCGCCGCCGTGTCCCGAGTCCCGATCTTAGTCAGACCTCCATAGAAGTTTTTGTTTCATCACTCTACGACATTCCTAACAGAATTTACAAGCAGTTTTATCAGTTTATTTTCCTAGGGGGCGCTAGAATACAATTTTCATTTTTGGGGTTTGGTTTTTTTATTGGATGGCAATTTTCACCAGTCCTGATGTGTGTGTAAAATTTGGTGAGTTTTGAAGCATGTTAAGGGGGTCAAATTACAGATTTGCGTTTCTGGATGTTGTTGATAAATGGCTTTCGCCTGGCATTGTATAGCTTTAACTTGCACTTTGAAGCATTTTAAGGGGGTCAAATTGCAGCTCAAAGAGGCAAAAATAGCATTTTTTGGCGAAAATTTTGCTTTGAATGAGTTTTTGCAAAATTTCTGTTGATTTTGGGTATAGACGTTTTTTATTGGAAATGTAGGTCTAAGTCAGACCTACACAGAGGTTTTTGTTTCATGTCTCTACGACATTCCTAACGGAAGTTACAAGCAGTTTTGTCTGGGTTTTTTCCTAGGGGGCGCTAAGCACAATTTAGATTTTTGGGGTTTGGTTTTTTATTAGATGGCAGTTTTTGCCAGTCCTGATATGTGTGTAAAATTTGGTGAGTTTTGAAGCATGTTAAGGGGGTGAAATTACAGATTGGCGATTCTGGATGTTGTTGATAAATGGCTTTCGGTCTGCATAACAGAGCTTTAACTAGCACTTTGAAGCATTTTAAGTGGGTGAAATTACAGCTCAAAGAGTCAAAAACTTCATTTTTTAGGAAAAGTTGCGCAGGGGTTTTTTGAAGGCGCGTAAAATCCAAACCGGAGCAGTAATCAAAACTTTGATCTATACTTTTAATCAGAAGTGTCCAAACTCTCTCCTGTGCGAGTTTGAAGCCGAAACGACAAACGCACTGGGAGAAGTGTCGATTTGAAAAAGGTGACGGGTTTTCACAAAACTTTTATTTTGAAGGGGCAATTTTTAACTTCCTGTTGATTTTTGCCGAAGGATGTAAATTATCGAAATGTAGGTCTAAGTCAGACCTACCTAGAAGTTTTTGTTTCATGTCTGTCCGACATTCCTACTGGAAGTTACAAGCAGTTTTGTCTGTTTTCTCTTCCTAGGAGCAGTTTTTTCTGTGTTTTATTCAAAAATTGCGCTAGAGCGCAATTTTGAGTTTTATTATTTTTTATTTTCATTAGATCGCAATTTCTGCCAGTCCTGAGGTGTGTGCCAAGTTTGGTGAGTTTTGAAGCATTTTAAGGGGGTCAAATTACAGCTCAAAGAGGCAAAAATAGCATTTTTTGCGAAAATTTTGCTTTGAAGGCGTTTTTGCCAACTTCCTGTTGATTTTAGGTATAGAACATTTTTATTGGAAATGTTCATCTAAGTCAGACCTTCATATAGGTTTTTGTTTCAAGTCTCTACGACATTCCTAATGGAAGTTACAAGCAGTCCGTTTTTTGTTTCTTCCTAGGGGGCGCTAGCGCGCAATTTTGATTTTTAGTGCTCGGTTTTTTTATTAGATGGCAATTTTCGCAGATCCTGATGTGTGTGTCAAATATGGTGAGTTTTGAAGCATGTTAAGTGGGTCAAATTTCAGCTGGAAACGGCGGCGGAATAATAAAGAATAATAATAATAATAATTAAAGCTGCAAGCAGCGTTGGTCGGGTCCGCCGTTGGCCGCCGCCGCCGCCGCCGTGTCCCGAGTCCCGATCTTAGTCAGACCTCCATAGAAGTTTTTGTTTCATCACTCTACGACATTCCTAACAGAATTTACAAGCAGTTTCATCAGTTTATTTTCCTAGGGGGCGCTAGAGCACAATTTTCATTTTTGGGGTTTGGTTTTTTTATTGGATGGCAATTTTCACCAGTCCTGATGTGTGTGTAAAATTTGGTGAGTTTTGAAGCATGTTAAGGGGGTCAAATTATAGATTTTCGTTTCTGGATGTTGTTGATAAATGGCTTTCGCTTGGCATTGTATAGCTTTAACTTGCACTTTGAAGCATTTAAGGGGGTCAAATTTCAGTTCAAAGAGGCAAAAAAGGCATATTTTGCGAAGATTTTGTTTTGAAGGGGTTTTTGCTAACTTCCTGTTGATTTTAGGTACAGAAGTGTTTATTGGAAATGTAGGTCTAAGTCAGACCTACACAGAGGTTTTTGTTTCATGTCTCTACGACATTCCTAACGGAAGTTACAAGCAGTCTGTTTTTTGTCTCTTCCTAGGGGGCGCTAGCTTGCAATTTTAATTTTTGGGGTTTGGTTGCTTAATAAGTTGGTCTGCCGCTCCATACCGATGTGTGTGTCAATTTTGGTGAGTTTTGAAGCATGTTAAGGGGGTCAAATTAGGGTGCGAAGGTGCGAGCGCGCCTTGGGTTGCTGTCCCCGAGCCCCACGGCAGGAGAAGCCTTGCTGCCACTATTTAATGCATTGGGAAAGTAATGCAGTTGTTGTATTGAAGTGAAAATATCTAGCTTCCTGTTGATTTTGGCCAAAGTATGTTAATTATTCAAATGTAGGTCTAAGTCAGACCTACATAGTGGTTTTTGTTTCATGTCTCTACGACATTCCTACCGGAAGTTAAAAGCAGTTTTGTCTTTGTTTTCTTCCTAGGAGCAGTTTGTCTGTGTTGTATTCCTAGGGGGCGCTAGAGCACAATTTTGAGTTTTAAGGTTTGGTTTTTTCACTAGATCGCAATTGTTGCCAGTCCTGATGTGTGTGCCAAGTTTGGTGAGTTTTGAAGCATTTTAAGGGGGTCAAATTACAGCTCAAAGAGGCAAAAATGAAATTTTTTAGGAAACTTTGCGCAGGGGATCTTTAAAGGCGCGTAAAATCAAAACCTTAAAACTTATCAAAACTTTGATCTATACTTTTAATCAGAAGGGTTCAAACTCTCTCCTGTGCGAGTTTGAAGCCGAAACGACAAACGCACTGGGAGGAGTATCGATTTGAAAAAGGTGACGGGTTTTTACAAAAACTTTTATTTTGAAGGGGTAATTGTCAACTTCCTGTTGATTTTTTCTGCTAGCTGTCAATTACTAAAATGTAGGTCTAAGTAAGACCTACATAGAAGTTTTTGTTTCATGTCTTTCCGACATTCCTACCGGAAGTTACAAGCAGTTTTGTCTGTGTTTTCTTCCTAGAAGCAGTTTTTTCTGTGTTTTACTCAAAAATTGCGCTAGAGCGCAATTTTGAGTTTTTAAAAAAAATTTTTTCATTAGATCCCAATTTCTGCCATTCCTGATGTGTCTGCCAAGTTTGGTGAGTTTTGAAGCATTTTAAGGGGCTCAAATTACAGCTCAAAGAGGCAAAAATGGCATTTTTTGTGAAAATTTTGCTTTGAATGGGTTTTTGCAAAATGTCCGTAAATTTTTGCCCCAGAAGATACAATTATGAAATTTAGGTCGAAGTCAGACCTACATAGAGGTTTTTGTTTCATGTCTCTACGACATTCCTAACGGAAGTTACAAGCAGTCTCTTTTTTTTTTCTTCCTAGGGGGCGCTATTGCGCAATTTTGATTTTTATGATTTGGCTCCCTAATATGTTGGGAAGGCATGAAAGACCGACGTGTGTGTCAAATTTGGTGAGTTTTGAAATATGTTAAGAGGGTGAAATTGGGGCGCGACGGTGCGGAAGAAAGAAAGAAAGAAAGAAAGAAAGAAAGAATAAAACGCAGCAGATTCAATAGGGTCCTTGCATGGCAAAGGACATGGATGTCCTTTGCCATTGCAGGGCGGACCCTAATAATTAAAGCTGCAAGCAGCATTGGTCGGGTCCGCCGTTGGCCGCCGCCGCCGCTGCCGTGTCCCGAGTCCCGATCTTAGTCAGACCTACATAGAAGTTTTTGTTTCATCACTCTACGACATTCCTAACAGAAGTTACAAGCAGTTTTGTCTGGAAAAAGGTGACGGCTTTTTACAAAACTTTTATTTTGAAGGGGTAATTGGCAACTTCCTGTTGATGTTAACTGAAAGATGCCAATTATCAAAATGTAGGTCTAAGTCAGACCTACACAGAGGTTTTTGTTTCATGTCTCTACGACATTCCTAACGGAAGTTACAAGCAGTCTGTTTTTTGTATCTTCCTAGGGGGCGCTAGCGCGCAATTTTCATTTTTGGGGTTTGGTTACCTAATATGTTGGTCTGCCCCTCCATACCGATGTGTGTGTCAAATTTGGTGAGTTTTGAAGCATGTTAAGGGGGTCAAATTAGGGTATTGTCTGTGTTGTATTCATAGGGGGCGCTAGAGCACAATTTTGAGTTTTGGGGTTTGGTTTTTTCATTAGCTCGCAATTGTTGCCAGTCCTGATGTGTGTGCCAAGTTTGGTGAGTTTTGAAGCATTTTAAGGGGGTCAAATTACAGCTCAAAGAGGTAAAAATGATATTTTTTTGGAAAATTTGCGCAGGGGTTCTTTGAAGGCGCGTAAAATCAAAACCTGAAAACTTATCACAACTTTGATCTATACTTTTAATCAGAAGGGTCCAAACTCTCTCCTGAGCGAGTTTGAAGCCGAAACGACAAACGCGCTCAGAGGAGATAACTTTTGAAGAAAGGTGACGGGTTTTCACAAAACTTTTATTTTGAAGGGGTAATTGCCAACTTCCTGTTGATTTTTTCTGCTAGCTGTCAATTATTAAAATGTAGGTCTAAGTGAGACCTACATAGAAGTTTTTGTTTCATGTCTTTCCGGCATTCCTACCCGAAGTTACAAGCAGTTTTGTCTGTGTTTTCTTCCTGGAAGCAGTTTTTTCTGTGTTTTATTGAAAAATTGCGCTAAAGCGCAATTTTGAGTTTTCTTTTTTTTTTTTTTCATTAGATTGCAATTTCTGCCAGTCCTGAAGTGTCTTCCAAGTTTGGTGAGTTTTGAAGCATGTTAAGGGGGTCAAATTACAGCTCAAAGGGGCAAAAATAGCATTTTTTAGCGAAAATTTTGCTTTGAATGGGTTTTTGCCAAATTTCTGTTGATTTTAGGTATAGGCAATTCTAATGGGGAATCTAGGTCTAAGTCAGACCTACATAGAGGTTTTTGTTCGATGTCTTTACGACATTCCTAACGGAAGTTACAAGCAGTCTGTTTTTTTTTTTTCGTAGGGGGCGCTAGCGCGCATTTTTCATTTTTGGGGTTTGGTTGCTTAATATGTGTTTTTGCCAAGCCTTACCGATGTGTGTTTAAAATTTGGTGAGTTTTGGAGCATGGTCAGTGGGTCAAATTAGGGTTCAAAGTTGCGGAAGAATAATAATAATAATAATAATAATAATTAAAGCTGCAAGCAGCGTTGGTCGGGTCCGCCGTTGGCCGCCGCCGCCGCCGCCGTGTCCCGAGTCCCGATCTTAGTCAGACCAACATAGAGGTATTTGTTTCATGTCTCTACGACATTCCTAACAGAAGTTACAAGCAGTTTTGTCTGGAAAAAGGTGACGGCTTTTTACAAAACTTTAATTTTGAAGGGGTAATTGCCAACTTCCTGTTGATTTCAACTGAAATATATCAATCATCAAAATGTAGTTCTAAGTGAGACCTACATTGAGGTTTTTGTTTCATGTCTGTCTGACGTTCCTACCAGAAGTTACAAGCAGTTTGATCTGTTTCCTCTTCCTAGGAGCAGTTTTTTCTGTGTTTTATTCAAAAATTGCAATAGAGTGCAATTTTGAGTTTTAAGGTTTGTTTTTTTCACTAGATCACAATTTCTGCCAGTCCTGATGTGTGTGCCAAGTTTGGTGAGTTTTGAAGCATTTTAAGGGGGTCAAATTACAGCTGAAAGAGCCAAAAATAGCATTTTTTACGAAAATTTTGCTTTGAATGAGTTTTTGCAAAATTTCTGTTGATTTTGGGTATAGACGTTTTTTATTGGAAATGTAGGTCTAAGTCAGACCTACACAGAAGTTTTTGTTTCATCTCTCTACGACATTCCTAACGGAAGTTACAAGCAGTCTGTTTTTTGTCTCTTCCTAGGGGGCGCTAGCGCGCAATTTTAATTTTTGGGGTTTGGTTACCTAATAAGTTGGTCTGCCCCTCCATACCAATGTGTGTGTCAAATTTGGTGAGTTTTGAAGCATGTTAAGGGGGTCAAATTATGGTATTGTCTGTGTTGTATTCCTAGGGGGCGCTAGAGCGCAATTTTGAGTTTTGGAGTTTGGTTTTTTCATCAGCTCGCAATGGTTGCCAGTCCTGATGTGTGTGCCAAGTTTGGTGAGTTTTGAAGCATTTTAAGGGGGTCAAATTACAGCTCAAAGAGGCGAAAATGAAATTTTTTAGGAAACTTTGCGCAGCGGATCTTTGAAGGCGCGTAAAATCAAAACCTTAAAACTTATCAAAACTTTGATCTATACTTTTAATCAGAAGGGTTCAAACTCTCTCCTGTGCGAGTTTGAAGCCGAAACGACAAACGCACTCAGAGGAGATAACTTTTGAAGAAAGGTGACGGGTTTTCACAAAACTTTTATTTTGAAGGGGTAATTGCCAACTTCCTGTTCATTTATTCTGCTAGATGTCAATTACTAAAATGTAGGTTTAAGTGAGACCTACATAGAAGTTTTTGTTTCATGTCTTTCCGGCATTCTAACCCGAAGTTACAAGCAGTTTTGTCTGTGGTTTCTTCCTGGAAGCAGTTTTTTCTGTTTTTTATTGAAAAATTGCGCTAGAGCCCAATTTTGAGATTTTTTTTTTTTTTTTTTCATTAGATCACAATTTCTGCCAGTCCTGATGTGTGTTCCAAGTTTAGTGAGTTTTGAAGCATGTTAAGGGGGTCAAATTGCAGCTCTAAGAGGCAAAAATAGCGTTTTTTGGCGAAAATTTTGCTTTGAAAGGGTTTTGCAAAATTTCTGTTGATTTTAGGTATAGGAGTTTCTGATGGGGAATTTAGGTCTAGGTCAGTTCTACATAGAGGATTTTGTTTCATGTCTCTACGACATTCCTACCGGAAGTTACAAGCAGTCTGGTTTTTTTTTTTCGTAGGGGGCGCTAGCGCGCATTTTTCATTTTTGGGGTTTGGTTGCTTAATATGTGTTTTTGCCAAGCCTTACCGATGTGTGTGCCAAATTTGGTGAGTTTTGAAGCATGGTCAGTGGGTCAAATTAGGGTTCAAAGCTGCGGAAGAATAATAATAATTAAAGCTGCAAGCAGCGTTGGTCGGGTCCGCCGCCGCCGCCGCCGCCGCCGCCGTGTCCCGAGTCCCGATCTTAGTCAGACCTCCATAAAAGTTTTTGTTTCATCAGTCTACGACATTCCTAACAGAATTTACAAGCAGTTTTATCAGTTTATTTTCCTAGGGGGCGCTAGAGCACAATTTTCATTTTTGGGGTTTGGTTTTTTTATTGGATGGCAATTTTCACCAGTCCTGATGTGTGTGTAAAATTTGGTGAGTTTTGAAGCATGTTAAGGGGGTCAAATTATAGATTTGCGTTTCTGGATGTTGTTGATAAATGGCTTTCGCTTGGCATTGTATAGCTTTAACTTGCACTTTGAAGCATTTTAAGGGGGTCAAATTTCAGTTCAAAGAGGCAAAAAAGGCATTTTTTGCAAACATTTTGTTTTGAAGGGGTTTTGCCAACTTCCTGTTGATTTTAGGTACAGAAGTGTTTATTGGAAATGTAGGTCTAAGTCAGACCTACACAGAGGTTTTTGTTTCATGTCTCTACGACATTCCTAACGGAAGTTACAAGCAGTCTGTTTTTTGTCTCTTCCAAGGGAGCGCTAGCGGGCAATTTTCATTTTTGGGGTTTGGTTGCTTAATAAGTTGGTCTGCCGCTCCATACCGACGTGTTTGTCAAATTTGGGGAGTTTTGAAGCATGTTAAGGGGGTCAAATTACAGATTGGTGTTTCTGGATGTTGTTGATAAATGGCTTTCGCTTGGCATAGTATAGCTTTAACTTGCACTTTGAAGCATTTTAAGGGGGTCAAATATCAGTTCAAAGAGGCAAAAAAGGCATTTTTTGCACAAATTTAGTTTTGAAGGGGTTTTTGCCAACTTCCTGTTGATTTTCGGTATAGAAGTATTTCATTGGAAATGTAGGTCTAAGTCAGACCTACATAGAGGTTTTTGTTTCATGTCTCTACGACATTCCTAACGGAAGTTACACGCAGTCTGTTTTTTGTCTCTTCCTAGGGGGCGCTAGCGCGCAATTTTCATTTTTGGGGTTTGGTTGCTTAATAAGTTGGTCTGCCGCTCCATACCGATGTGTGTGTCAAATTTGGTGAGTTTTGAAGCATGTTAAGGGGGTCAAATTAGGGTGCGAACGTGCGAGCGCGCCTTGGGTTGCTGTCCCCGAGCCCCATGGTCGAAGAAGCTTTGCTGCCACTATTTAATGCATTGTGAAAGTAATGCAGTTGTTGTATTGAAGTGAAAATATCAAGCTTCCTGTTGATTTTGGCCAAAGTATGTTAATTATTCAAATGTAGGTCTAAGTCAGACCTACATAGTGGTTTTTGTTTCATGTCTCTCTGACATTCCTACCGGAAGTTACAAGCAGTTTTGTCTTTGTTTTCTTCCTAGGAGTAGTTTGTCTGTGTTGTATTCCTAGGGGGCGCTAGAGCACAATTTTGAGTTTTGGGGTTTGGTTTTTTTCACTAGATCGCAATTGTTGCCAGTCCTGATGTGTGTGCCAAGTTTGGTGAGTTTTGAAGCATTTTAAGGGGGTCAAATTACAGCTCAAAGAGGTAAAAATTATCTTTTTTAGGAAAATTTGCGCAGGGGATCTTTGAAGGCGCGTAGAATCAAAACCTTAAAACTTATCAAAATTTTGATCTATACTTTTAATCAGAAGGGTTCAAACTCTCTCCTGTGCGAGTTTGAAGCCGAAACGACAAACGCGCTCAGAGGAGATAACTTTTGAAGAAAGGTGACGGGTTTTCACAAAACTTTTATTTTGAAGGGGTAATTGACAACTTCCTGTTGATTTTTTCTGCAGGCTGTCAATTATTAAAATGTAGGTCTAAGTGAGACCTTCATAGAAGTTTTTGTTTCATGTCTTTCCGGCATTCCTACTGGAAGTTACAAGCAATTTTGTTTGTGTATTCTTCCTCGGAGCAGTTTTTTCTGTGTTTTATTAAAAAATTGCGCTAGAGCGCATTTTTTGATTTTTTTTTTTTTTTTTTTCATTAGAACGCAATTTCTGCCAGTCCAGATGTGTGTGCCAAGTTTGGTGAGTTTTGAAGCATTTTAAGGGGGTCAAATTACAGCTCAAAGAGGCAAAAATAGCATTTTTTTGCGAAAAATTTGCTTTGAATGGGTTTTTGCAAAATTTTTGTTGATTTTTGCCCCAGAAGGTACAATTATGAAATGTAGGTCTAAGTCAGCCCTACATAGAGGTTTTTGTTTCATGTCTCTACGACATTGCTAGCGGAAGTTACAAGCTGTCTGTTTTTTTTTTCTTCCTAGGGGGCGCTAGCGCGCAATTTTTATTTTTGGGGTTTGGTTGCTTAATAAGTTGGGAAGGCCCACCGTACCAACGTGTGTGTCAAATTTGGTGAGTTTTGAAGCATGTTCAGGGGGTCAAATTAGGGTGCGAAGGAGCGGAATAAACAATAATAATAATAAAACGCTACAGATTCAATAGGGTCCTTGCCATGGCAAAGGACATGGAGTCCTTTGCTGGCAGGGCGGACCCTAATAAGAAACGTTACAGATTCAATAGGGTCCTTGCCTTAGCAAAGGACATGGAGTCCTTTGCTGGCAGGGCGGACCCTAATTAAAGCTGCAAGCAGCGTTGGTCGGGTCCGCCGTTGGCCGCCGCCGCCGCCGCCGTGTCCCGAGTCCCGATCTTAGTCAGACCTCCATAGAAGTTTTTGTTTCATCACTCTACGACATTCCTAACAGAATTTACAAGCAGTTTTATCAGTTTATTTTCCTAGGGGGCGCTAGAGCACAATTTTCATTTTTGGGGTTAGCTTTTTTTATTGGATGGCAATTTTCACCAGTCCTGATGTGTGTGTAAAATTTGGTGAGTTTTGAAGCATGTTAAGGGGGTCAAATTATAGATTTGCGTTTCTGGATGTTGTTGATAAATGGCTTTCGCTTGGCATTGTATAGCTCTAACTTGCACTTTGAAGCATTTTAAGGGGGTCAAATTTCAGTTCAAAGAGGCAAAAAAGGCATATTTTGTGAAAATTTTGTTTTGAAGGGGTTTTTGCCAACTTCCTGTTGATTTTAGGTACAGAAGTGTTTATTGGAAATGTAGGTCTAAGTCAGACCTACACAGAGGTTTTTGTTTCATGTCTCTACGACATTCCTAACGGAAGTTACAAGCAGTCTCTTTTTTGTCTCTTCCTAGGGGGCGCTAGCGGGCAATTTTCATTTTCGGGGTTTGGTTGCTTAATAAGTTGGTCTGCCGCTCCATACCGATGTGTGTGTCAATTTTGGTGAGTTTTGAAGCATGTTAAGGGGGTCAAATTAGGGTGCGAAGGTGCGAGCGCGCCTTGGGTTGCTGTCCCCGAGCCCCACGGCAGGAGAAGCCTTGGTGACACTATTTAATGCATTGTGAAAGTAATGCAGTTGTTGTATTGAAGTGAAAATATCAAGCTCCCTGTTGATTTTTGCCAAAGTATGTTAATTATTCAAATGTAGGTCTAAGTCAGACCTACATAGTGGTGTTTGTTTCATGTCTCTACGACATTCCTACCGGAAGTTACAAGCAGTTTTGTCTTTGTTTTGTTCCTAGGAGTAGTTTGTCTGTGTTGTATTCCTAGGGGGCGCTAGAGCACAATTTTGAGTTTTGGAGTTTGGTTTTTTCATCAGCTCGCAATTGTTGCCAGTCCTGATGTGTGTGCCAAGTTTGGTGTGTTTTGAAGCATTTTAAGGGGGTCAAATTACAGCTCAAAGAGGTAAAAATTATCTTTTTTAGGAAAATTTGCGCAGGGGATCTTTGAAGGCGCGTAAAATCAAACCCTTAAAACTTATCACAATTTTGATCTATACTTTTAATCAGAAGGGTTCAAACTCTCTCCTGTGCGAGTTTGAAGCCGAAACGACAAACTCGCTCAGAGGAGATAACTTTTGAAAAAAGGTGACGGGTTTTCACAAAACCTTTATTTTGAAGGGGTAATTGCCAACTTCCTGTTGATTTTTTCTGCTAGCTGTCAATTATTAAAATGTAGGTCTAAGTGAGACCTACATAGAAGTTTTTGTTTCATGTCTTTCCGACATTCATACCGGAAGTTACAAGCAGTTTTGTCTGTGTTTTCTTCCTAGAAGCAGTTTTTTCTGTGTTTCATTCCAAAAATTTTGTAGAGCGCAATTTTGAGTTTTAGAATTTTTTTTTTTCATTAGATCACAATTTCTGCCAGTCCTGATGTGTGTGCCAAGTTTGGTGAGTTTTGAAGCATTTTAAGGGGGTCAAATTACAGCTCAAAGAGGCAAAAATAGCATTTTTGGTGAAAATTTTGCTTTGAAAGGGTTTTGCAAAATTTCTGTTGATTTTGGGTATAGGAGTTTCTGATGGGGAATTTAGGTCTCGGTCAGTTCTACATAGAGGATTTTGTTTCATGTCTCTACGACATTCCTACCGGAAGTTACAAGCAATCCATTTTTTGTCTTTTCCTAGGGGGCGCTATTGCGCAATTTTGATTTTTCTGGTTCGGGTCCCTAATATGTTGGGAAGAAACTCCTCACCGACGCGTGTGTCAAATTTGGTGTGCTTTGAGGCATGGTCAGTGGGTCAAAATACAGCGCATATGCGAGTATCGGTGCGGAAGAAAGAAAGAATAATAATAAGAATAATAAAACGCTACAGATTCAATAGGGTCCTTGCATGGCAAAGGACATGGATGTCCTTTGCCATTGCAGGGCGGACCCTAATTAAAGCTGCAAGCAGCGTTGGTCGGGTCCGCCGTTGGCCGCCGCCGCCGCCGTGTCCCGAGTCCCGATCTTAGTCAGACCTACATAGAAGTTTTTGTTTCATCACTCTACGACATTCCTAACAGAAGTTACAAGCAGTTTTGTCTGGAAAAAGGTGACGGCTTTTTACAAAACCTTTATTTTGAAGGGGAAATTGCCAACTTCCTGTTGATTTCAACTGAAAGATGCCACCTATCAAAATGTAGGTCTAGGTGAGACCTACATTGAGGTTTTTGTTTCATGTCTGTCCGACATTCCTACCAGAAGTTACAAGCAGTTTTATCTGTTTCCTCTTCCTAGGAGCAGTTTTTTCTGTGTTTTATTCAAAAATTGCAATAGAGCGCAATTTTGAGTTTTAAGGTTTGGTTTTTTCACTAGATCACAATTTCTGCCAGTCCTGATGTGTGTGCCAAGTTTGGGGAGTTTTGAAGCATTTTAAGGGGGTCAAATTACAGCTCAAAGAGGCAAAAATAGCGTTTTTTTCAAAAATGTTGCTTTGAATGAGTTTTTGCAAAATTTCTGTTGATTTTGGGTATAGACATTTTTTATTGGAAATGTAGGTCTAAGTCAGACCTACACAGAGGTTTTTGTTTCATGTCTCTACGACATTCCTAATGGAAGTTACAAGCAGTCTGTTTTTTGTCTCTTCCTAGGGGGCGTTAGCGCGCAATTTTAATTTTTGGGGTTTGGTTGCTTAATAAGTTGGTCTGCCGCTCCATACTGATGTGTGTGTCAATTTTGGTGAGTTTTGAAGCATGTTAAGGGGGTCAAATTAGGGTGCGAAGGTGCGAGCGCGCCTTGGGTTGCTGTCCCCGATCCCCACTGTCGGAGATGCCTTGGTGACACTATTTAATGCATTGTGAAAGTAATGCAGTTGTTGTATTGAAGTGAAAATATCAAGCTTCCTGTTGAATTTTGCCAAAGCATGTCAATTATTCAAATGTAGGTCTAAGTCAGACCTACATAGTGGTTTTTGTTTCATGTCTCTACGACATTCCTACCGGAAGTTACAAGCAGTTTTGTCTTTGTTTTCTTCCTAGGGGCAGTTTGTCTGTGTTGTATTCCTAGGGGGCGCTAGAGCACAATTTTGAGTTTTGGGCTTTGGTTTTTTTATTAGCTCGCAATTGTTGCCAGTCCTGATGTGTGTGCCAAGTTTGGTGAGTTTTGAAGCATTTTAAGGGGGTCAAATTACAGCTCAAAGAGGCAAAAATTACATTTTTTATGAAACTTTGCGCAAGGCGTCTTTGAAGGCGCGTAAAATCAAAACCTTACAACTTATCAAAACTTTGATCTATACTTTTATTCAGAAGGGTCCAAACTCTCTCCTGAGCGAGTTTGAAGCCGAAACGACAAACGCGCTCAGAGGAGATAACTTTTGAAGAAAGGTGACGTTTTTTCACAAAACTTTTATTTTGAAGGGGTAATTGCCAACTTCCTGTTGATTTTTTCTGCTAGCTGTCAATTACTAAAATGTAGGTTTAAGTGAGACCTACATAGAAGTTTTTGTTTCATGTCTTTCCGACATTCCTACCGGAAGTTACAAGCAGTTTTGTCTGTGTTTTCTTCCTAGAAGCAGTTTTTTCTATGTTTCATTCAAAAAATTTTGTAGAGCGCAATTTTGAGTTTTATAATTTTTTTTTTTCGTTAGATCGCAATTTCTGCCAGTCTTGATATGTCTGCCAAGTTTGGTGAGTTTTGAAGCATTTTAAGGGGGTCAAATTACAGCTCAAAGAGGGAAAAATTGCATTTTTTGCGAAAATTTTGCTTTGAAAGGGTTTTGCAAAATTTCTGTTGATTTTAGGTATAGGACTTTCTAATGGGGAATTTAGATCTAGGTCAGGTCTACATAGAGGATTTTGTTTCATGTCTCTACGACATTCCTACCGGAAGTTACAAGCAATCCATTTTTTGTCTTTTCCTAGGGGGCGCTATCGCGCAATTTTGATTTTTCTGGTTCGGCTCCCTAATATGTTGGGAAGAAACTCCTCACCGACGCGTGTGTCAAATTTGGTGTGTTTTGAGGCATGGTCAGTGGGTCAAAATACAGCGCATATGCGAGTATCGGTGCGGAAGAAAGAAAGAATAATAAAACGCTACAGATACAATAGGGTCCTTGCCATGGCAAAGGACATGGAGTCCTTTGCTGGCAGGGCGGACCCTAATTAAAGCTGCAAGCAGCGTTGGTCGGGTCCGCCGTTGGCCGCCGCCGCCGCCGCCGTGTCCCGAGTCCCGATCTTAGTCAGACCAACATAGAAGGTTTTGTTTCATGTCTCTACGACATTCCTAAGAGAATTTACAAGCAGTTTTATCAGTTTTTTTTCCTAGGGGGCGCTAGAGCACAATTTTCATTTTTGGGGTTTGGTTTTTTTATTGGATGGCAGTTTTCACCAGTCCTGATGTGTGTGTAAAATTTGGTGAGTTTTTAAGCATGTTAAGGGGGTCAAATTATAGTTTTGCCTTTCTGGATGTTGTTGATAAATGGCTTTCGCTTGGCATTGTATAACTCTAACTTGCACTTTGAAGCATTTTAAGGGGGTCAAATTTCAGTTCAAAGAGGCAAAAAAGGCATATTTTGCGAAAATTTTGTTTTGAAGGGGTTTTTGCCAACTTCCTGTTGATTTTAGGTATAGAAGTGTTTATTGGAAATGTAGGTCTAAGTCAGACCTACACAGAGGTTTTTGTTTCATGTCTCTACGACATTCCTAACGGAAGTTACAAGCAGTCTGTTTTTTGTCTCTTCCTAGGGGGCGCTAGCTTGCAATTTTAATTTTGGGGGTTTGGTTGCTTAATAAGTTGGTCTGCCGCTCCATACCGATGTGTGTGCCAAATTTGGTGAGTTTTGAAGCATGTTAAGGGGGTCAAATTAGGGTGCGAAGGTGCGAGCGCGCCTTGGGTTGCTGCCCCCGAGCCCCACGGCAGGAGAAGCCTTGGTGCCACTATTTAATGCATTGTGAAAGTAATGCAGTTGTTGTATTGAAGTGAAAATATCAAGCTTTCTGTTCATTTTTGCCAAAGTATGTTAATTATTCAAATGTAGGTCCAAGTCAGACCTACATAGTGGTTTTTGTTTCATGTCTCTACGACATTCCTACCGGAAGTTACAAGCAGTTTTGTCTTTGTTTTCTTCCTAGGAGCAGTTTGTCTGTGTTGTATTCCTAGGGGGCGCTAGAGCACAATTTTGAGTTTTGGGGTTTGGTTTTTTCATCAGCTCGCAATTGTTGCCAGTCCTGATGTGTGTGCCAAGTTTGGTGAGTTTAGAAGCATTTTAAGGGGGTCAAATTACAGCTCAAAGAGGTAAAAATTATCTTTTTTAGGAAAATTTGCGCAGGGGATCTTTGAAGGCGCGTAAAATCCAACCCTTAAAACTTATCAAAATTTTGATCTATACTTTTAATCAGAAGGGTTCAAACTCTCTCCTGTGCGAGTTTGAAGCCGAAACGACAAACTCGCTCAGAGGAGATAACTTTTGAAAAAAGGTGACGGGTTTTCACAAAACTTTTATTTTGAAGGGGTAATTGCCAACTTCCTGTTGATTTTTTCTGCTAGCTGTCAATTATTAAAATGTAGGTCTAAGCGAGACCTACATAGAAGTTTTTGTTTCATGTCTTTCCGACATTCCTACCGGAAGTTACAAGCAGTTTTGTCTGTGTTTTCTTCCTAGAAGCAGTTTTTTATGTGTTTCATTCCAAAAATTTTGTAGAGCCCAATTTTGAGTTTTAGAATTTTTTTTTTTCATTAGATCACAATTTCTGCCAGTCCTGATGTGTCTGCCAAGTTTGGTGAGTTTTGAAGCATTTTAAGGGGGTCAAATTACAGCTCAAAGAGACAAAAATAGCATTTTTGGTGAAAATTTTGCTTTGAAAGGGTTTTGCAAAATTTCTTTTGATTTTAGGTATAGGACTTTCTAATGGGGAATTTAGGTCTAGGTCAGGTCTACATAGCGGATTTTGTTTCATGTCTCTACGACATTCCTACGGGAAGTTACAAGCAATCCATTTTTTGTCTTTTCCTAGGGGGCGCTATCGCGCAATTTTGATTTTTCTGGTTCGGCTCCCTAATATGTTGGGAAGAAACTCCTCACCGACGCGTGTGTAAAATTTGGTGTGCTTTGAGGCATGGTCAGTGGGTCAAAATACAGCGCATAGGCGAGTATCGGTGCGGAAGAAAGAAAGAATAATAATAAGAATTAAAGCTGCAAGCAGCGTTGGTCGGGTCCGCCGCCGCCGCCGCCGTGTCCCGAGTCCCGATCTTAGTCAGACCTACACAGAGGTTTTCGTTTCATGTCTCTACGACATTCCTAACGGAAGTTACAAGCAGTCTGTTTTTTGTCTCTTCCTAGGGGGCGCTAGCTTGCAATTTTAATTTTTGGGTTTTGGTTGCTTAATAAGTGGGTCTGCCGCTCCATACAGACGTGTGTGTCAATTTTGGTGAGTTTTGAAGCATGTTAGGGGGGTCAAATTAGGGTGCGAAGGTGCGAGCGCGCCTTGGGTTGCTGTCCCCGAGCCCCACGGCAGGAGAAGCCTTGGTGACACTATTTAATGCATCGTGAAAGTAATGCAGTTGTTGTATTGAAGTGAAAATATCAAGCTCCCTGTTGATTTTTGCCAAAGTATGTTAATTATTCAAATGTAGGTCTAAGTCAGACCTACATAGTGGTTTTTGTTTCATGTCTCTACGACATTCCTACCGGAAGTTACAAGCAGTTTTGTCTTTGTTTTCTTCCTAGGAGTAGTTTGTCTGTGTTGTATTCCTAGGGGGCGCTAGAGCACAATTTTGAGTTTTGGGGTTTGGTTTTTTCATCAGCTTGCAATTGTTGCCAGTCCTGATGTGTGTGCCAAGTTTGGTGTGTTTTGAAGCATTTTAAGGGTGTCAAATTACAGCTCAAAGAGGTAAAAATTATCTTTTTTAGGAAAATTTGCGCAGGGGTTCTTTGAAGGCGCGTAAAATCAAACCCTTAAAACTTATCACAATTTTGTCCGACCACTTTTTTTAAAAGGGTTCAATCTCTCTCCTGTGCAAGTTTGAAGCCGAAACGACAAACGCACTGGGAGGAGTTTCGATTTGAAAAAGGTGACGGGTTTTCACGAAAACTTTTATTTTGAAGGGGTAATTGTCAACTTCCTGTTGATTTTTTCTGCTAGCTGTCAATTATTAAAATGTAGGTCTAAGTCAGACCTACATAGAAGTTTTTGTTTCATGTCTTTCCGACATTCCTACCGGAAGTTACAAGCAGTTTTGTCTATGTTTTCTTCCTGGAAGCAGTTTTTTCTGTGTTTTATTCAAAAAATTTTGTAGAGCGCAATTTTGAGTTTTATAATTTTTTTTTTCCATTAAATCACAATTTCTGCCAGTCCTGATGTGTGTGCCAAGTTTGGTGAGTTTTGAAGCATTTTAAGGGGGTCAAATTACAGCTCAAAGAGGCAAAAATAGCATTTTTTGTGAAAATTTTGCTTTGAAAGGGTTTTGCAAAATTTTTGTTGATTTTTGCCCCAGAAGATACAATTATGAAATTTAGGTATAAGTCAGCCCTACATAGAGGTTTTTGTTTCATGTCTCTACGACATTCCTAACGGAAGTTACAAGCAGTCTCTTTTTTTTTTCTTCCTAGGGGGCGCTATTGCGCAATTTTGATTTTTATGATTTGGCTGCCTAATATGTTGGGAAGGCATGAAAGATCGACGTGTGTGTCAAATTTGGTGAGTTTTGAAATATGTTAAGAGGGTGAAATTGGGGCGCGACGGTGCGGAAGAAAGAAAGAAAGAAAGAAGAATAATAATTAAAGCTGCAAGCAGCGTTGGTCGGGTCCGCCGTTGGCCGCCGCCGCCGTGTCCCGGGTCCCGATCTTAGTCAAACCAACATAGAGGTTTTTATTTCATGTCTCTACGACATTTCTAACAGAAGTTACATGCAGTTTTGTCTGGGTTTTTTCCTAGGGGGCGCTAAGCGCAATTTAGATTTTTGGGGTTTGGTTTTTTATTAGATGGCAGTTTTTGCCAGTCCTGATATGTGTGTAAAATTTGGTGAGTTTTGAAGCATGTTAAGGGGGTGAAATTACAGATCGGCGATTCTGGATGTTGTTGATAAATGGCTTTCGGTCTGCATAACAGAGCTTTAACTAGCACTTACAAGCATTTTAAGTGGGTCAAATTACAGCTCAAAGAGGCAAAAACGTCATTTTTTAGGAAAAGTTGCGCAGGCGTTTTTTGAAGGCGCGTAAAATCAAAACCTGAAAACTTATCAAAACTTTGATCTATACTTTTAATCAGAAGGGTTCAAAGTCTCCCCTGTGCGAGTTTGAAGCCGAAACGACAAACGCGCTCAGAGGAGATAACTTTTGAAGAAAGGTGACGGGTTTTCACAAAACTTATATTTTGAAGGGGCAATTTTTAACTTCCTGTTGATTTTTGCCGAAGGATGTCAATTATCGAAATGTAGGTCTAAGTCAGACCTACCTAGAAGTTTTTGTTTCATGTCTTTCCGGCATTCCTACCGGAAGTTACACGCAGTTTTGTCTGTGTTTTCTTCCTGGAAGCAGTTTTTTCTGTGTTTTATTGAAAAATTGCGCTTGAGCGCAATTTTGAGTTTTATTAATTTTTTTTTTCATTAGATCAACATTTCTGCCAGTCCTGGTGTGTGTGCCAAGTTTGGTGAGTTTTGAAGCATTCTAAGGGGGTCAAATTGCAGCTCAAAGAGGCAAAAATAGCATTTTTTTGCGAAAATGTTGCTTTGAATGAGTTTTTGCAAAATTTCTGTTGATTTTGGGTATAGACATTTTTTATTGGAAATGTAGGTCTAAGTCAGACCTACACAGAGGTTTTTGTTTCATGTCTCTACGACATTCCTGACGGAAGTTACAAGCAGTCTGTTTTTTTTTTTTCCTAGGGGGCGCTAGTGCGCAATTTTCATTTTTGGGGTATGGTTGCTTAATATGTTGGGCTGTCCCAGTAGACCGACGTGTGTGTCAACTTTGGTGAGTTTTGAAGCATGTTAAGGGGGTCAAATTAGGGTGAGAAGGTGCGGAATAAACAATAATAATAATTAAAGCTGCAAGCAGCGTTGGTCGGGTCCGCCGTTGGCCGCCGCCGCCGCCGCCGTGTCCCGAGTCCCGATCTTAGTCAGACCTCCATAGAAGTTTTTATTTCATCACTCTACGACATTCCTAACAGAAAATACAATCAGTTTTATCAGTTTATTTTCCTAGGGGGCGCTAGAGCACAATTTTAATTTTTGGGGTTTGGTTTTTTAATTGGATGGCAATTTTCACCAGTCCTGATGTGTGTGTAAAATTTGGTGAGTTTTGAAGCATGTTAAGGGGGTCAAATTATAGATTTGCGTTTCTGGATGTTGTTGATAAATGGCTTTCGCTTGGCATTGTATAGCTTTAACTTGCACTTTGAAGCATTTTAAGGGGGTCAAATTTCAGTTCAAAGAGGCAAAAAAGGCATATTTTGCGAAAATTTTGTTTTGAAGGGGTTTTGCCAACTTCCTGTTGATTTTAGGTACAGAAGTGTTTATTGGAAATGTAGGTCTAAGTCAGACCTACACAGAGGTTTTTGTTTCATGTCTCTACGACATTCCTAACGGAAGTTACAAGCAGTCTGTTTTTTGTCTCTTCCAAGGGAGCGCTAGCGGGCAATTTTCATTTTTGGGGTTTGGTTGCTTAATAAGTTGGTCTGCCGCTCCATACCGATGTGTGTGTCAATTTTGGTGAGTTTTGAAGCATGTTAAGGGGGTCAAATTACAGATTGGCGTTTCTGGATGTTGTTGATAAATGGCTTTCGCTTGGCATAGTATAGCTTTAACTTGCACTTTGAAGCATTTTAAGGGGGTCAAATATCAGTTCAAAGAGGCAAAAAAGGCATTTTTTGCAAAAATTTAGTTTTGAAGGGGTTTTTGCCAACTTCCTGTTGATTTTCGGTGTAGAAGTATTTCATTGGAAATGTAGGTCTAAGTCAGACCTACATAGAGGTTTTTGTTTCATGTCTCTACGACATTCCTAACGGAAGTTACACGCAGTCTGTTTTTTGTCCCTTCCTAGGGGGCGCTAGCGCGCAATTTTCATTTTTGGGGTTTGGTTGCTTAATAAGTTGGTCTGCCGCTCCATACCGATGTGTGTGTCAAATTTGGTGAGTTTTGAAGCATGTTAAGGGGGTCAAATTAGGGTGCGAAGGTGCGAGCGCGCCTTGGGTTGCTGTCCCCGAGCCCCACGGCAGGAGAAGCCTTGCTGCCACTATTTAATGCATTGTGAAAGTAATGCAGTTGTTGTATTGAAGTGAAAATATCAAGCTTCCTGTTGATTTTTGCCAAAGTATGTTAATTATTCAAATGTAGGTCTAAGTCAGACCTACATAGTGGTTTTTGTTTCATGTCTCTACGACATTCCTACCGGAAGTTACAAGCAGTTTTGTCTTTGTTTTCTTCCTAGGAGCAGTTTGTCTGTGTTGTATTCCTAGGGGGCGCTAGAGCACAATTTTGAGTTTTGGGCTTTGGTTTTTTTATTAGCTCGCAATTGTTGCCAGTCCTGATGTGTGTGCCAAGTTTGGTGAGTTTTGAAGCATTTTAAGGGGGTCAAATTACAGCTCAAAGAGACAAAAATTACATTTTTTATGAAACTTTGCGCAAGGCGTCTTTGAAGGCGCGTAAAATCAAAACCTTAAAACTTATCAAAACTTTGATCTTTACTTTTATTCAGAAGGGTCCAAACTCTCTCCTGTGCGAGTTTGAAGCCGAAACGACAAACGCGCTCAGAGGAGATAACTTTTGAAGAAAGGTGACGGGTTTTCACAAAACTTTTATTTTGAAGGGGTAATTGACAACTTCCTGTTGATTTTTTCTGCAGGCTGTCAATTATTAAAATGTAGGTCTAAGTGAGACCTTCATAGAAGTTTTTGTTTCATGTCTTTCCGGCATTCCTACTGGAAGTTACAAGCAATTTTGTTTGTGTATTCTTCCTCTGAGCAGTTTTTTCTGTGTTTTATTAAAAAATTGCGCTAGAGCGCATTTTTTGATTTTTTTTTTTTTTTTTTTCATTAGAACGCAATTTCTGCCAGTCCAGATGTGTGTGCCAAGTTTGGTGAGTTTTGAAGCATTTTAAGGGGGTCAAATTACAGCTCAAAGAGGCAAAAATAGCATTTTTTTGCGAAAAATTTGCTTTGAATGGGTTTTTGCAAAATTTTTGTTGATTTTTGCCCCAGAAGGTACAATTATGAAATCTAGGTCTAAGTCAGCCCTACATAGAGGTTTTTGTTTCATGTCTCTACGACATTGCTAGCGGAAGTTACAAGCTGTCTGTTTTTTTTTTCTTCCTAGGGGGCGCTAGCGCGCAATTTTTATTTTTGGGGTTTGGTTGCTTAATAAGTTGGGAAGGCCCACCGTACCAACGTGTGTGTCAAATTTGGTGAGTTTTGAAGCATGTTCAGGGGGTCAAATTAGGGTGCGAAGGAGCGGAATAAACAATAATAATAATAAAACGCTACAGATTCAATAGGGTCCTTGCCATGGCAAAGGACATGGAGTCCTTTGCTGGCAGGGCGGACCCTAATTAAAGCTGCAAGCAGCGTTGGTCGGGTCCGCCGTTGGCCGCCGCCGCCGCCGCCGTGTTGTTTTGAAGGGGTTTTTGCCAACTTCCTGTTGATTTTAGGTACAGAAGTGTTAATTGGAAATGTAGGTCTAAGTCAGACCTACACAGAGGTTTTTGTTTCATGTCTCTACGACATTCCTAACGGAAGTTACAAGCAGTCTGTTTTTTGTCTCTTCCTAGGGGGCGCTAGCGGGCAATTTTCATTTTTGGGGTTTGGTTGCTTAATAAGTTGGTCTGCCGCTCCATACCGACGTGTGTGTCAAATTTGGTGAGTTTTGAAGCATGTTAAGGGGGTCAAATTACAGATTGGCGTTTCTGGATGTTGTTGATAAATGGCTTTCGCTTGGCATAGTATAGCTTTAACTTGCACTTTGAAGCATTTTAAGGGGGTCAAATATCAGTTCAAAGAGGCAAAAAAGGCATTTTTTGCAAAAATTTAGTTTTGAAGGGGTTTATGCCAACTTCCTGTTGATTTTCGGTATAGAAGTATTTCATTGGAAATGTAGGTCTAAGTCAGACCTACATAGAGGTTTTTGTTTCATGTCTCTACGACATTCCTAACGGAAGTTACACGCAGTCTGTTTTTTGTCTCTTCCTAGGGGGCGCTAGCGCGCAATTTTCATTTTTGGGGTTTGGTTGCTTAATAAGTTGGTCTGCCGCTCCATACCGATGTGTGTGCCAAATTTGGTGAGTTTTGAAGCATGTTAAGGGGGTCAAATTAGGGTGCGAAGGTGCGAGCGCGCCTTGGGTTGCTGTCCCCGAGCCCCATGGTCGAAGAAGCTCTGCTGCCACTATTTAATGCATTGTGAAAGTAATGCAGTTGTTGTATTGAAGTGAAAATATCAAGCTTCCTGTTGATTTTGGCCAAAGTATGTTAATTATTCAAATGTAGGTCTAAGTCAGACCTACATAGTGGTTTTTGTTTCATGTCTCTTTGACATTCCTACCGGAAGTTACAAGCAGTTTTGTCTTTGTTTTCTTCCTAGGAGAAGTTTGTCAGTGTTGTATTCCTAGGGGGCGCTAGAGCACAATTTTGAGTTTTGGAGTTTGGTTTTTTCATCAGCTCGCAATTGTTGCCAGTCCTGATGTGTGTGCCAAGTTTGGTGAGTTTTGAAGCATTTTAAGGGGGTCAAATTACAGCTCAAAGAGGTAAAAATTATCTTTTTTAGGAAAATTTGCGCAGCGGATCTTTGAAGGCGCGTAAAATCAAACCCTTAAAACTTATCAAAATTTTGATCTATACTTTTAATCAGAAGGGTTCAAACTCTCTCCTGTGCGAGTTTGAAGCCGAAACGACAAACGCGCTCAGAGGAGATAACTTTTGAAGAAAGGTGACGGATTTTCACAAAACTTTTATTTTGAAGGGGTAATTGACAACTTCCTGTTGATTTTTTCTGCAGGCTGTCAATTATTAAAATGTAGGTCTAAGTGAGACCTACATCGTGGTTTTTGTTTCATGTCTTTCCGGCATTCCTACCGGAAGTTACAAGCAGTTTTGTCTGTGTTTTCCTCCTGAAAGCAGTTTTGTCTGTGTTTTATTCAAAAATTGCTCTAGAGCGCAATTTTGAGTTTTATTAATTTTTTTTTTCATTAGATCGCAATTTCTGCCAGTCCTGGTGTGTCTGCCAAGTTTGGTGAGTTTTGAAGCATGTTAAGGGGGTCAAATTACAGCTCAAAGAGGCAAAAATAGCATTTTTTAGCGAAAATTTTGCTTTGAATGGGTTTTTGCAAAATTTCTGTTGATTTTGGGTATAGACATTTTTTATTGGAAATGTAGGTCTAAGTCAGACCTACACAGAGGTTTTTGTTTCATGTCTCTACGACATTCCTGACGGAAGTTACAAGCAGTCTGTTTTTTTTTTTTTCCTAGGGGGCGCTAGTGCGCAATTTTCATTTTTGGGGTATGGTTGCTTAATATGTTGGGCTGTCCCAGTAGACCGACGTGTGTGTCAACTTTGGTGAGTTTTGAACCATGTTGAGGGGGTGAAATTGGGGTGCGAAGGAGCGGAATAAACAATAATAATAATAATTAAAGCTGCAAGCAGCGTTGGTCGGGTCCGCCGTTGGCCGCCGCCGCCGCCGCCGTGTCCCGAGTCCCGATCTTAGTCAGACCTACATAGAAGTTTTTGTTTCATCACTCTACGACATTCCTAACAGAAGTTACAAGCAGTTTTGTCTGGAAAAAGGTGACGGCTTTTTACAAAACTTTTATTTTGAAGGGGTAATTGGCAACTTCCTGTTGATTTTAACTGAAAGATGCCAATTATCAAAATGTAGGTCTAAGTCAGACCTACACAGAGGTTTTTGTTTCATGTCTCTACGACATTCCTAACGGAAGTTACAAGCAGTCTGTCTTTTGTATCTTCCTAGGGGGCGCTAGCGCGCAATTTTCATTTTTGGGGTTTGGTTACCTAATATGTTGGTCTGCCGCTCCATACCGATGTGTGTGTCAAGTTTGGTGAGTTTTGAAGCATTTTAAGGGGGTCAAATTACAGCTCAAAGAGGTAAAAATGATATTTTTTGGGAAAATTTGCGCAGGGGATCTTTGAAGGCGCGTAAAATCAAAACCTGAAAACTTATCACAACTTTGATCTATACTTTTAATCAGAAGGGTCCAAACTCTCTCCTGAGCGAGTTTGAAGCCGAAACGACAAACGCGCTCAGAGGAGATAACTTTTGAAGAAAGGTGACGGGTTTTCACCAAACTTTTATTTTGAAGGGGTAATAGCCAACTTCCTGTTGATTATTTCTGCTAGCTGTCAATTACTAAAATGTAGGTCTAAGTGAGACCTACATAGAAGTTTTTGTTTCATGTCTTTCCGGCATTCCTACCCGAAGTTACAAGCAGTTTTGTCTGTGTTTTCTTCCTGGAAGCAGTTTTTTCTGTGTTTTATTGAAAAATTGCACTAAAGCGCAATTTTGAGTTTTTTTTATTTTTTTTTTCATTAGATTGCAATTTCCGCCAGTCCTGATGTGTCTGCCAAGTTTGGTGAGTTTTGAAGCATGTTAAGGGGGTCAAATTACAGCTCAAAGGGGCAAAAATAGCATTTTTTTGCGAAAATTTTGCTTTGAATGGGTTTTTGCCAAATTTCTGTTGATTTTAGGTATAGGCATTTCTAATGGGGAATCTAGGTCTAAGTCAGACCTACATAGAGGTTTTTGTTCCATGTCTTTACGACATTCCTAACGGAAGTTACAAGCAGTCTGTTTTTTTTTTTTCGTAGGGGGCGCTAGCGCGCATTTTTCATTTTTGGGGTTTGGTTGCTTAATATGTGTTTTTGCCAAGCCTTACCGATGTGTGTGCCAAATTTGGTGAGTTTTGGAGCATGGTCAGTGGGTCAAATTAGGGTTCGAAGCTGCGGAATAATAATAATAATAATAATAATTAAAGCTGCAAGCAGCGTTGGTCGGGTCCGCCGTTGGCCGCCGCCGCCGTGTCCCGGGTCCCGATCTTAGTCAAACCAACATAGAGGTTTTTATTTCATGTCTCTACGACATTTGGAACAGAAGTTACATGCAGTTTTGTCTGGGTTTTTTCCTAGGGGGCGCTAAGCGCAATTTAGATTTTTGGGGTTTGGTTTTTTATTAGATGGCAGTTTTTGCCAGTCCTGATATGTGTGTAAAATTTGGTGAGTTTTGAAGCATGTTAAGGGGGTGAAATTACAGATCGGCGATTCTGGATGTTGTTGATAAATGGCTTTCGGTCTGCATAACAGAGCTTTAACTAGCACTTACAAGCATTTTAACTGGGTCAAATTACAGCTCAAAGAGGCAAAAACGTCATTTTTTAGGAAAAGTTGCGCAGGGGTTTTTTGAAGGCGCGTAAAATCAAAACCTGAAAACTTATCAAAACTTTGATCTATACTTTTAATCAGAAGGGTTCAAAGTCTCCCCTGTGCGAGTTTGAAGCCGAAACGACAAACGGGCTCAGAGGAGATAACTTTTGAAGAAAGGTGACGGGTTTTCACAAAACTTTTATTTTGAAGGGGCAATTTTTAACTTCCTGTTGATTTTTGCCGAAGGATGTCAATTATCGAAATGTAGGTCTAAGTCAGACCTACCTAGAAGTTTTTGTTTCATGTATTTCCGACATTCCTACCGGAAGTTACACGCAGTTTTGTCTGTGTTTTCTTCCTGGAAGCAGTTTTTTCTGTGTTTTATTGAAAAATTGCGCTAGAGCGCAATTTTGAGTTTTATTTTTTTTTTTTTTCATTAGATCAAAATTTCTGCCAGTCCTGATGTGTCTGCCAAGTTTGGTGAGTTTTGAAGCATGTTAAGGGGGTCAAATTACAGCTCAAAGGGGCAAAAATAGCATTTTTTAGCGAAAATTTTGCTTTGAATGGGTTTTTGCCAAATTTCTGTTGATTTTAGGTATAGGCATTTCTAATGGGGAATGTAGGTCTAAGTCAGACCTACATAGAGGTTTTTGTTCCATGTCTTTACGACATTCCTAACGGAAGTTACAAGCAATCTGTTTTTTTTTTTTCGTAGGGGGCGCTAGCGCGCATTTTTCATTTTTGGGGTTTGGTTGCTTAATATGTGTTTTTGCCAAGCCTAACCGATGTGTGTGCCAAATTTGGTGAGTTTTGGAGCATGGTCAGTGGGTCAAATTAGGGTTCGAAGCTGCGGAATAATAATAATAATAATTAAAGCTGCAAGCAGCGTTGGTCGGGTCCGCCGTTGGCCGCCGCCGCCGCCGCCGCCGTGTCCCGAGTCCCGATCTTAGTCAGACCTCCATAGAAGTTTTTGTTTCATCACTCTACGACATTCCTAACAGAATTTACAAGCAGTTTTATCAGTTTATTTTCCTAGGGGGCGCTAGAATACAATTTTCATTTTTGGGGTTTGGTTTTTTTATTGGATGGCAATTTTCACCAGTCCTGATGTGTGTGTAAAATTTGGTGAGTTTTGAAGCATGTTAAGGGGGTCAAATTACAGATTTGCGTTTCTGGATGTTGTTGATAAATGGCTTTCGCCTGGCATTGTATAGCTTTAACTTGCACTTTGAAGCATTTTAAGGGGGTCAAATTGCAGCTCAAAGAGGCAAAAATAGCATTTTTTGGCGAAAATTTTGCTTTGAATGAGTTTTTGCAAAATTTCTGTTGATTTTGGGTATAGACGTTTTTTATTGGAAATGTAGGTCTAAGTCAGACCTACACAGAGGTTTTTGTTTCATGTCTCTACGACATTCCTAACGGAAGTTACAAGCAGTTTTGTCTGGGTTTTTTCCTAGGGGGCGCTAAGCGCAATTTAGATTTTTGGGGTTTGGTTTTTTATTAGATGGCAGTTTTTGCCAGTCCTGATATGTGTGTAAAATTTGGTGAGTTTTGAAGCATGTTAAGGGGGTGAAATTACAGATTGGCGATTCTGGATGTTGTTGATAAATGGCTTTCGGTCTGCATAACAGAGCTTTAACTAGCACTTTGAAGCATTTTAAGTGGGTGAAATTACAGCTCAAAGAGTCAAAAACGTCATTTTTTAGGAAAAGTTGCGCAGGGGTTTTTTGAAGGCGCGTAAAATCCAAACCGGAGCAGTAATCAAAACTTTGATCTATACTTTTAATCAGAAGTGTCCAAACTCTCTCCTGTGCGAGTTTGAAGCCGAAACGACAAACGCACTGGGAGAAGTGTCGATTTGAAAAAGGTGACGGGTTTTCACAAAACTTTTATTTTGAAGGGGCAATTTTTAACTTCCTGTTGATTTTTGCCGAAGGATGTAAATTATCGAAATGTAGGTCTAAGTCAGACCTACCTAGAAGTTTTTGTTTCATGTCTGTCCGACATTCCTACTGGAAGTTACAAGCAGTTTTGTCTGTTTTCTCTTCCTAGGAGCAGTTTTTTCTGTGTTTTATTCAAAAATTGCGCTAGAGCGCAATTTTGAGTTTTATTATTTTTTATTTTCATTAGATCGCAATTTCTGCCAGTCCTGAGGTGTGTGCCAAGTTTGGTGAGTTTTGAAGCATTTTAAGGGGGTCAAATTACAGCTCAAAGAGGCAAAAATAGCATTTTTTGCGAAAATTTTGCTTTGAAGGCGTTTTTGCCAACTTCCTGTTGATTTTAGGTATAGAACATTTTTATTGGAAATGTTCATCTAAGTCAGACCTTCATATAGGTTTTTGTTTCAAGTCTCTACGACATTCCTAATGGAAGTTACAAGCAGTCCGTTTTTTGTTTCTTCCTAGGGGGCGCTAGCGCGCAATTTTGATTTTTAGTGCTCGGTTTTTTTATTAGATGGCAATTTTCGCAGATCCTGATGTGTGTGTCAAATATGGTGAGTTTTGAAGCATGTTAAGTGGGTCAAATTTCAGCTGGAAACGGCGGCGGAATAATAAAGAATAATAATAAAACGCTACAGATTCAATAGGGTCCTTGCATGGCAAAGGACATGGATGTCCTTTGCCATTGCAGGGCGGACCCTAATAATAAGAAAACGTTACAGATTCAATAGGGTCCTTGCATGGCAAAGGACATGGATGTCCTTTGCCATTGCAGGGCGGACCCTAATTAAAGCTGCAAGCAGCGTTGGTCGGGTCCGCCGCCGCCGCCGCCGCCGTGTCCCGAGTCCCGATATTAGTCAAACCAACATAGAGGTTTTTATTCCATGTCTATACGACATTTCTAACAGAAGTTACATGCAGTTTTGTCTGGGTTTTTTCCTAGGGGGCGCTAAGCGCAATTTCGATTTTTGGGGTTTGGTTTTTTGTTAGTTGGCAGTTATTGCCAGTCCTGATGTGTGTGCAAAATTTGGTGAGTTTTGAAGCATGTTAAGGGGGTGAAATTACAGATCGGCGATTCTGGATGTTGTTGATAAATGGCTTTCGGTCTGCATAACAGAGCTTTAACTTGCACTTTGACGCATTTTAAGTAGGTCAAATTACAGCTCAAAGAGGCAAAAACGACATTTTTTAGGAAAATTTGCGCAGGGGTTCTTTGAAGGCGCGTAAAATCCAAACCGGAGAACTTATCAAAACTTTGATCTATACTTTTAATCAGAAGGGTTCAATCTCTCTCCTGTGCGAGTTTGAAGCCGAAACGACAAACGCACTGGGAGGAGTGTCGATTTGAAAAAGGTGACGGGTTTTCACAAAACTTTTATTTTGAAGGGGCAATTTTTAACTTCCTGTTGATTTTTGCCGAAGGATGTCAATTATCGAAATGTAGGTCTAAGTCAGACCTACCTAGAAGTTTTTGTTTCATGTCTTTCCGGCATTCCTACCGGAAGTTACAAGCAGTTTTGTCTGTGTTTTCTTCCTGGAAGCAGTTTTTTCTGTGTTTTATTAAAAAATTGCGCTAGAGCGCAATTTTGAGTTTTTTTTTTTTTTTTTTTCATTAGATTGCAATTTCTGCCAGTCCTGATGTGTGTGCCAAGTTTGGTGAGTTTTGAAGCATTTTAAGGGGGTCAAATTGCAGCTCAAAGAGGCAAAAATAGCATTTTTTGCTAAAATTTTGCTTTGAATGAGTTTTTGCAAAATTTCTGTTGATTTTGGGTATAGACATTTTTTATTGGAAATGTAGATCTCAGTCAGACCTACACAGAGGTTTTTGTTTCATGTCTCTACGACATTCCTAACGGAAGTTACAAGCAGTCTGTTTTTTGTTTCCTTTTAGGGGGCGCTAGAGCGCAATTTTCATTTTTGGGGTTTGGTTGCTTAATATGTTGGGGTGTCCCAGTAGACCGACGTGTGTGTCAACTTTGGTGAGTTTTGAAGCATGTTAAGGGGGTCAAATTAGGGTGAGAAGGTGCGGAATAAACAATAATAATAATAAGAATAATAAAACGCTACAGATTCAATAGGGTCCTTGCCTTAGCAAAGGACATGGAGTCCTTTGCTGGCAGGGCGGACCCTAATAATAATAAACGTTACAGTTTCAATAGGGTCCTTGCCTTAGCAAAGGACATGGATGTCCTTTGCTGGCAGGGCGGACCCTAATAAAACGCTACAGATTCAATAGGGTCCTTGCCATGGCAAAGGACAGAGTCCTTTGCTGGCAGGGCGGACCCTAATAAAACGCTACAGATTCAATAGGGTCCTTGCATGGCAAAGGACATGGATGTCCTTTGCCATTGCAGGGCGGACCCTAATTAAAGCTGCAAGCAGCGTTGGTCGGGTCCGCCGCCGCCGCCGCCGCCACCGTGTCCCGAGTCCCGATCTTAGTCAGACCTCCATAAAAGTTTTTGTTTCATCACTCTACGACATTCCTAACAGAATTTACAAGCAGTTTTATCAGTTTATTTTCCTAGGGGGCGCTAGAGCACAATTTTCATTTTTGGGGTTTGGTTTTTTTATTGGATGGCAATTTTCACCAGTCCTGATGTGTGTGTAAAATTTGGTGAGTTTTGAAGCATGTTAAGGGGGTCAAATTATAGATTTGCGTTTCTGGATGTTGTTGATAAATGGCTTTCGCTTGGCATTGTATAGCTTTAACTTGCACTTTGAAGCATTTTAAGGGGGTCAAATTTCAGTTCAAAGAGGCAAAAAAGGCATTTTTTGCAAAAATTTTGTTTTGAAGGGGTTTTGCCAACTTCCTGTTGATTTTAGGTACAGAAGTGTTTATTGGAAATGTAGGTCTAAGTCAGACCTACACAGAGGTTTTTGTTTCATGTCTCTACGACATTCCTAACGGAAGTTACAAGCAGTCTGTTTTTTGTCTCTTCCAAGGGAGCGCTAGCGGGCAATTTTCATTTTTGGGGTTTGGTTGCTTAATAAGTTGGTCTGCCGCTCCATACCGACGTGTTTGTCAAATTTGGGGAGTTTTGAAGCATGTTAAGGGGGTCAAATTACAGATTGGTGTTTCTGGATGTTGTTGATAAATGGCTTTCGCTTGGCATAGTATAGCTTTAACTTGCACTTTGAAGCATTTTAAGGGGGTCAAATATCAGTTCAAAGAGGCAAAAAAGGCATTTTTTGCACAAATTTAGTTTTGAAGGGGTTTTTGCCAACTTCCTGTTGATTTTCGGTATAGAAGTATTTCATTGGAAATGTAGGTCTAAGTCAGACCTACATAGAGGTTTTTGTTTCATGTCTCTACGACATTCCTAACGGAAGTTACACGCAGTCTGTTTTTTGTCTCTTCCTAGGGGGCGCTAGCGCGCAATTTTCATTTTTGGGGTTTGGTTGCTTAATAAGTTGGTCTGCCGCTCCATACCGATGTGTGTGTCAAATTTGGTGAGTTTTGAAGCATGTTAAGGGGGTCAAATTAGGGTGCGAACGTGCGAGCGCGCCTTGGGTTGCTGTCCCCGAGCCCCATGGTCGAAGAAGCTTTGCTGCCACTATTTAATGCATTGTGAAAGTAATGCAGTTGTTGTATTGAAGTGAAAATATCAAGCTTCCTGTTGATTTTGGCCAAAGTATGTTAATTATTCAAATGTAGGTCTAAGTCAGACCTACATAGTGGTTTTTGTTTCATGTCTCTCTGACATTCCTACCGGAAGTTACAAGCAGTTTTGTCTTTGTTTTCTTCCTAGGAGTAGTTTGTCTGTGTTGTATTCCTAGGGGGCGCTAGAGCACAATTTTGAGTTTTGGGGTTTGGTTTTTTCACTAGCTCGCAATTGTTGCCAGTCCTGATGTGTGTGCCAAGTTTGGTGAGTTTTGAAGCATTTTAAGGGGGTCAAATTACAGCTCAAAGAGGTAAAAATTATCTTTTTTAGGAAAATTTGCGCAGGGGATCTTTGAAGGCGCGTAAAATCAAAACCTTAAAACTTATCAAAATTTTGATCTATACTTTTAATCAGAAGGGTTCAAACTCTCTCCTGTGCGAGTTTGAAGCCGAAACGACAAACACGCTCAGAGGAGATAACTTTTGAAGAAAGGTGACGGGTTTTCACAAAACTTTTATTTTGAAGGGGTAATTGACAACTTCCTGTTGATTTTTTCTGCAGGCTGTCAATTATTAAAATGTAGGTCTAAGTGAGACCTTCATAGAAGTTTTTGTTTCATGTCTTTCCGGCATTCCTACTGGAAGTTACAAGCAATTTTGTTTGTGTATTCTTCCTCGGAGCAGTTTTTTCTGTGTTTTATTAAAAAATTGCGCTAGAGCGCATTTTTTGATTTTTTTTTTTTTTTTTTCATTAGAACGCAATTTCTGCCAGTCCAGATGTGTGTGCCAAGTTTGGTGAGTTTTGAAGCATTTTAAGGGGGTCAAATTACAGCTCAAAGAGGCAAAAATAGCATTTTTTTGCGAAAAATTTGCTTTGAATGGGTTTTTGCAAAATTTTTGTTGATTTTTGCCCCAGAAGGTACAATTATGAAATGTAGGTCTAAGTCAGCCCTACATAGAGGTTTTTGTTTCATGTCTCTACGACATTGCTAGCGGAAGTTCCAAGCTGTCTGTTTTTTTTTTCTTCCTAGGGGGCGCTAGCGCGCAATTTTTATTTTTGGGGTTTGGTTGCTTAATAAGTTGGGAAGGCCCACCGTACCAACGTGTGTGTCAAATTTGGTGAGTTTTGAAGCATGTTCAGGGGGTCAAATTAGGGTGTGAAGGAGCGGAATAAACAATAATAATAATAAAACGCTACAGATTCAATAGGGTCCTTGCCATGGCAAAGGACATGGATGTCCTTTGCCATTGCAGGGCGGACCCTAATAATTAAAGCTGCAAGCAGCGTTGGTCGGGTCCGCCGTTGGCCGCCGCCGCCGCCGCCGTGTCCCGAGTCCCGATCTTAGTCAGACCAACATAGAGGTCTTTGTTTCATGTCTCTACGACATTCCTAACAGAAGTTACAAGCAGTTTTGTCTGGAAAAAGGTGACGGCTTTTTACAAAACTTTTATTTTGAAGGGGTAATTGCCAACTTCCTGTTGATTTTAACTGACAGATGCCACCTATCAAAATGTATGTCTAAGTGAGACCTACACAGAGGTTTTTGTTTCATGTCAGTCCGACGTTCCTACCAGAAGTTACAAGCAGTTTTATCCGTTTCCTCTTCCTAGGAGCAGTTTTTCTGTGTTTTTTTCAAAAATTGCAATAGAGCGCAATTTTGAGTTTTAAGGTTTGGTTTTTTCACTAGATCGCAATTTCTGCCAGTCCTGATGTGTGTGCCAAGTTTGGTGAGTTTTGAAGCATTTTAAGGGGGTCACATTAAAGCTCAAAGAGGCAAAAATAGCGTTTTTTGCGAAAATGTTGCTTAGAATGAGTTTTTGCTAAATTTCTGTTGATTTTGGGTATAGACCTTTTTAATTGGAAATGTAGGTCTTAGTCAGACCTACACAGAGGTTTTTGTTTCATGTCTCTACGACATTCCTAACGGAAGTTACAAGCAGTCTGTTTTTTGTCTCTTCCTATGGGGCGCTAGCTTGCAATTTTAATTTTTGGGGTTTGGTTGCTTAATAAGTTGGTCTGCCGCTCCATACCGATGTGTGTGTCAAATTTGGTGAGTTTTGAAGCATGTTAAGGGGGTCAAATTAGGGTGCGAATGTGCGAGCGCGCCTTGGGTTGCTGTCCCCGAGCCCCACGGCAGGAGAAGCCTTGCTGCCACTATTTAATGCATTGTGAAAGTAATGCAGTTGTTGTATTGAAGTGAAAATATCAAGCTTCCTGTTGATTTTTGCCAAAGTATGTTAATTATTCAAATGTAGGTCTAGGTCAGACCTACATAGTGGTTTTTGTTTCATGTCTCTACGACATTCCTACCGGAAGTTACAAGCAGTTTTGTCTTTGTTTTCTTCCTAGGAGTAGTTTGTCTGTGTTGTATTCCTAGGGGGCGCTAGAGCACAATTTTGAGTTTTGGGGTTTGGTTTTTTTATCAGCTCGCAATTTCTGCCAGTCCTGATGTGTGTGCCAAGTTTGGTGAGTTTTGAAGCATTTTAAGGGGGTCAAATTACAGCTCAAAGAGGTAAAAATTATCTTTTTTAGGAAAATTTGCGCAGGGGATCTTTGAAGGCGCGTAAAATCAAAACCCTAAAACTTATCAAAATTTTGATCTATACTTTTAATCAGAAGGGTTCAAACTCTCTCCTGTGCGAGTTTGAAGCCGAAACGACAAACGCGCTCAGAGGAGATAACTTTTGAAGAAAGGTGACGGGTTTTCACAAAACTTTTATTTTGAAGGGGTAATTGACAACTTCCTGTTGATTTTTTCTGCAGGCTGTCAATTATTAAAATGTAGGTCTAAGTGAGACCTTCATAGAAGTTTTTGTTTCATGTCTTTCCGGCATTCCTACTGGAAGTTACAAGCAATTTTGTTTGTGTATTCTTCCTCGGAGCAGTTTTTTCTGTGTTTTATTAAAAAATTGCGCTAGAGCGCATTTTTTGATTTTTTTTTTTTTTTTTTTCATTAGAACGCAATTTCTGCCAGTCCAGATGTGTGTGCCAAGTTTGGTGAGTTTTGAAGCATTTTAAGGGGGTCAAATTACAGCTCAAAGAGGCAAAAATAGCATTTTTTTGCGAAAAATTTGCTTTGAATGGGTTTTTGCAAAATTTTTGTTGATTTTTGCCCCAGAAGGTACAATTATGAAATGTAGGTCTAAGTCAGCCCTACATAGAGGTTTTTGTTTCATGTCTCTACGACATTGCTAGCGGAAGTTACAAGCTGTCTGTTTTCTTTTTCTTCCTAGGGGGCGCTAGCGCGCAATTTTTATTTTTGGGGTTTGGTTGCTTAATAAGTTGGGAAGGCCCACCGTACCAACGTGTGTGTCAAATTTGGTGAGTTTTGAAGCATGTTCAGGGGGTCAAATTAGGGTGCGAAGGAGCGGAATAAACAATAATAATAATAAAACGCTACAGATTCAATAGGGTCCTTGCCATGGCAAAGGACATGGAGTCCTTTGCTGGCAGGGCGGACCCTAATAATTAAAGCTGCAAGCAGCGTTGGTCGGGTCCGCCGTTGGCCGCCGCCGCCGCCGCCGTGTCCCGAGTCCCGATCTTAGTCAGACCAACATAGAGGTCTTTGTTTCATGTCTCTACGACATTCCTAACAGAAGTTACAAGCAGTTTTGTCTGGAAAAAGGTGACGGCTTTTTACAAAACTTTTATTTTGAAGGGGTAATTGCCAACTTCCTGTTGATTTTAACTGAAAGATGCCACCTATCAAAATGTAGGTCTAAGTGAGACATACATAGAGGTTTTTGTTTCATGTCTGTCCGACGTTCCTACCAGAAGTTACAAGCAGTTTTATCCGTTTCCTCTTCCTAGGAGCAGTTTTTCTGTGTTTTTTTCAAAAATTGCAATAGAGCGCAATTTTGAGTTTTAAGGTTTGGTTTTTTCACTAGATCGCAATTTCTGCCAGTCCTGATGTGTGTGCCAAGTTTGGTGAGTTTTGAAGCATTTTAAGGGGGTCAAATTGCAGCTCAAAGAGGCAAAAATAGCATTTTTTTGCGAAAATTTTGCTTTGAATGAGTTTTTGCAAGATTTCTGTTGATTTTGGGTATAGACATTTTTTATTGGAAATGTAGGTCTTAGTCAGACCTACACAGAGGTTTTTGTTTCATGTCTCTACGACATTCCTGACGGAAGTTACAAGCGGTTTGTTTTTGTTTTTTGCTAGGGGGCGCTAGCGCGCAATTTTAATTTTTTGGGTTTGGTTGCTTAATATGTTGGGGAGGGACACCGTACCGACGTGTGTGTCAACTTTGGTGAGTTTTGAAGCATGTTAAGGGGGTCAAATTAGGGTATTGTCTGTGTTGTATTCCTAGGGGGCGCTAGAGCACAATTTTGAGTTTTGGGGTTTGGTTTTTTCACTAGATCGCAATTGTTGCCAGTCCTGATGTGTGTGCCAAGTTTGGTGAGTTTTGAAGCATTTTAAGGGGGTCAAATTACAGCTCAAAGAGGTAAAAATGATATTTTTTTGGAAAATTTGCGCAGGGGTTCTTTGAAGGCGCGTAAAATCAAAACCTTAGAACTTATCACAACTTTGTCCGACCACTTTTTTTAAAAGGGTTCAATCTCTCTCCTGTGCGAGTTTGAAGCCGAAACGACAAACGCACTGGGAGGAGTTTTGATTTGAAAAAGGTGACGGGTTTTTACAAAACTTTTATTTTGAAGGGGTAATTGCCAACTTCCTGTTGATTATTTCTGCTAGCTGTCAATTACTAAAATGTAGGTCTTAATGAGACCTACATAGAAGTTTTTGTTTCATGTCTTTCCGGCATTCCTACCCGAAGTTACAAGCAGTTTTGTCTGTGGTTTCTTCCTGGAAGCAGTTTTTTCTGTGTTTTATTGAAAAATTGCGCTAGAGCACAATTTTGAGATTTTTTTTTTTTTTTTTTCATTAGATCGCAATTTCTGCCAGTCCTGATGTGTCTGCCAAGTTTGGTGAGTTTTGAAGCATTTTAAGGGGGTCAAATTGCAGCTCAAAGAGGCAAAAATAGCGTTTTTTGGCGAAAATTTTGCTTTGAAAGGGTTTTGCAAAATTTCTGTTGATTTTAGGTATAGGAGTTTCTGATGGGGAATTTAGGTCTAGGTCAGTTCTACATAGAGGATTTTGTTTCATGTCTCTACGACATTCCTAACGGAAGTTACGAGCAATCTGTTTTTTGATTTTTGTAGGGGGCGCTAGAGCGCATTTTTCATTTTTCGGGTTTGGTTTTTTTATTAGATGGCAATTTTCGCCAGTTCTGATGAGTGTGTGAAATTTGGTGAGTTTTGGAGCATGGTCAGTGGGTCAAATTAAGGTTCAAAGAGGCGGCGGAATAATAATAATAATAATTAAAGCTGCAAGCAGCGTTGGTCGGGTCCGCCGTTGGCCGCCGCCGCCGTGCCCCGGGTCCCGATCTTAGTCAAACCAACATAGAGGTTTTTATTTCATGTCTCTACGACATTTCTAACAGAAGTTACATGCAGTTTTGTCTGGGTTTTTTCCTAGGGGGCGCTAAGCGCAATTTAGATTTTTGGGGTTTGGTTTTTTATTAGATGGCAGTTTTTGCCAGTCCTGATATGTGTGTAAAATTTGGTGAGTTTTGAAGCATGTTAAGGGGGTGAAATTACAGATCGACAATTCTGGATGTTGTTGATAAATGGCTTTTGCTTGGCATAGTAGGGCTTTAACTTGCACTTTGAAGCATTTTAAGTAGGTCAAATTACAGTTTAAAGAGGCAAAAAATACATTTTTTAGGAAACTTTGCGCAGAGGTTTTTTGAAGGCGCGTAAAATCCAAACCGGAGAACTTATCCAAAATTTGTTCGATCACTTTTTTTAAAAGGGTTCAATCTCTCTCCTGTGCGAGTTTGAAGCCGAAACGACAAACGCACTGGGAGGAGTTTCGATTTGAAAAAGGTGACGGGTTTTCACAAAACTTTTATTTTGAAGGGGCAATTTTTAACTTCCTGTTGATTTTTGCCGAAGGATGTCGATTATCGAAATGTAGGTCTAAGTCAGACCTACCTAGAAGTTTTTGTTTCATGTCTTTCCGACATTCCTACCGGAAGTTACAAGCAGTTTTGTCTGTGTTTTCTTCCTGGAAGCAGTTTTTTCTGTGTTTTATTAAAAAATTGCGCTACAGCGCAATTTTGAGTTTTTTTTTTTTTTTTTTTCATTAGATCGCAATTTCTGCCAGTCCTGATGTGTGTGCCAAGTTTGGTGAGTTTTGAAGTATTTTAAGGGGGGCAAATTGCAGCTCAAAGAGGCAAAAATTGCATTTTTTGTGAAAATTTGGCTTTGAATGAGTTTTTGAAAATTTTTTGTTGATTTTGGCCCCAGAAGATACAATTATGGAATTTAGATCTCAGTCAGACCTACACAGAGGTTTTTGTTTCATGTCTCTACGACATTCCTAACGGAAGTTACAAGCAGTCTGTTTTTTGTTTCCTTTTAGGGGGCGCTAGAGCGCAATTTTCATTTTTGGGGTTTGGTTGCTTAATATGTTGTGGTGTCACGGTAGACCGACGTGTGTGTCAACTTTGGTGAGTTTTGAAGCATGTTAAGGGGGTGATGTTGGGGCGCGACGGTGCGGAATAAAGAAAGAAAGAAAGAAAGAATAATAATTAAAGCTGCAAGCAGCGTTGGTCGGGTCCGCCGTTGGCCGCCGCCGCCGCCGCCGTGTCCCGAGTCCCGATCTTAGTCAGACCTCCATAGAAGTTTTTGTTTCATCAGTCTACGACATTCCTAACAGAATTTACAAGCAGTTTTATCAGTTTATTTTCCTAGGGGGCGCTAGAGCACAATTTTCATTTTTGGGGTTTGGTTTTTTTATTGGATGGCAATTTTCACCAGTCCTGATGTGTGTGTAAAATTTGGTGAGTTTTGAAGCATGTTAAGGGGGTCAAATTATAGATTTGCGTTTCTGGATGTTGTTGATAAATGGCTTTCGCTTGGCATTGTATAGCTCTAACTTGCACTTTGAAGCATTTTAAGGGGGTCAAATTTCTGTTCAAAGAGGCAAAAAAGGCATATTTTGCAAAAAATTTGTTTTGAAGGGGTTTTTGCCAACTTCCTGTTGATTTTAGGTACAGAAGTGTTTATTGGAAATGTAGGTCTAAGTCAGACCTACACAGAGGTTTTTGTTTCATGTCTCTACGACATTCCTAACGGAAGTTACAAGCAGTCTGTTTTTTGTCTCTTCCTAGGGGGCGCTAGCTTGCAATTTTAATTTTTGGGTTTTGGTTGCTTAATAAGTGGGTCTGCCGCTCCATACCGATGTGTGTGCCAAATTTGGTGAGTTTTGAAGCATGTTAAGGGGGTCAAATTAGGGTGCGAAGGTGCGAGCGCGCCTTGGGTTGCTGTCCCCGAGCCCCACGGCAGGAGAAGCCTTGGTGACACTATTTAATGCATTGTGAAAGTAATGCAGTTGTTGTATTGAAGTGAAAATATCAAGCTCCCTGTTGATTTTTGCCAAAGTATGTTAATTATTCAAATGTAGGTCTAAGTCAGACCTACATAGTGGTTTTTGTTTCATGTCTCTACGACATTCCTACCGGAAGTTACAAGCAGTTTTGTCTTTGTTTTCTTCCTAGGAGTAGTTTGTCTGTGTTGTATTCCTAGGGGGCGCTAGAGCACAATTTTGAGTTTTGGAGTTTGGTTTTTTTATCAGCTCGCAATTGTTGCCAGTCCTGATGTGTGTGCCAAGTTTGGTGAGTTTTGAAGCATTTTAAGGGGGTCAAATTACAGCTCAAAGAGGTAAAAATTATCTTTTTTAGGAAAATTTGCGCAGGGGATCTTTGAAGGCGCGTAAAATCAAACCCTTAAAACTTATCACAATTTTGTCCGACCACTTTTTTTAAAAGGGTTCAATCTCTCTCCTGTGCGAGTTTGAAGCCGAAACGACAAACGCACTAGGAGGAGTTTCGATTTGAAAAAGGTGACGGGTTTTCACGAAAACTTTTATTTTGAAGGGGTAATTGCCAACTTCCTGTTGATTTTTTCTGCTAGCTGTCAATTATTAAAATGTAGGTCTAAGTAAGACCTACATAGAAGTTTTTGTTTCATGTCTTTCCGACATTCCTACCGGAAGTTACAAGCAGTTTTGTCTGTGTTTTCTTCCTAGAAGCAGTTTTTTCTGTGTTTCATTCCAAAAATTTTGTAGAGTGCAATTTTGAGTTTTAGAAATTTTTTTTTTCATTAGATCACAATTTCTGCCAGTCCTGATGTGTCTGCCAAGTTTGGTGAGTTTTGAAGCATTTTAAGGGGGTCAAATTGCAGCTCAAAGAGGCAAAAATAGCATTTTTGGCGAAAATTTTGCTTTGAAAGGGTTTTGCAAAATTTCTGTTGATTTTGGGTATAGGAGTTTCTGATGGGGAATTTAGGTCTCGGTCAGTTCTACATAGAGGATTTTGTTTCATGTCTCTACGACATTCCTACCGGAAGTTACAAGCAATCCATTTTTTGTCTTTTCCTAGGGGGCGCTAGAGCGCAATTTTGATTTTTCTGGTTCGGCTCCCTAATATATTGGGAAGAAACTCCTCACCGACGCGTGTGTCAAATTTGGTGTGCTTTGAGGCATGGTCAGTGGGTCAAAATACAGCGCATAGGCGAGTATCGGTGCGGAAGAAAGAAAGAATAATAATAAAACGCAGCAGATTCAATAGGGTCCTTGCCAGGGCAAAGGACAGAGTCCTTTGCTGGCAGGGCGGACCCTAATTAAAGCTGCAAGCAGCGTTGGTCGGGTCCGCCGTTGGCCGCCGCCGCCGTGTCCCGGGTCGCGATCTTAGTCAAACCATTATAGAGGTTTTTATTTCATGTCTCTACGACATTTCTAACAGAAGTTACAAGCAGTTTTGTCTGGGTTTTTTCCTAGGGGGCGCTAAGCGCAATTTAGATTTTTGGGGTTTGGTTTTTTATTAGATGGCAGTTTTTGCCAGTCCTGATATGTGTGTAAAATTTGGTGAGTTTTGAAGCATGTTAAGGGGGTGAAATTACAGATCGACAATTCTGGATGTTGTTGATAAATGGCTTTTGCTTGGCATAGTAGGGCTTTAACTTGCACTTTGAAGCATTTTAAGTAGGTCAAATTACAGTTTAAAGAGGCAAAAAAGACATTTTTTAGGAAACTTTGCGCAGGGGTTTTTTGAAGGCGCGTAAAATCCAAACCGGAGAACTTATCAAAAATTTGTTCGACCACTTTTTTTAAAAGGGTTCAATCTCTCTCCTGTGCGAGTTTGAAGCCGAAACGACAAACGCACTGGGAGGAGTTTCGATTTGAAAAAGGTGACGGGTTTTCACAAAACTTTTATTTTGAAGGGGCAATTTTTAACTTCCTGTTAATTTTTGCCAAAGGATGTCGATTATCGAAATGTAGGTCTAAGTCAGACCTACCTAGAAGTTTTTGTTTCAAGTCTTTCCGACATTCCTACCGGAAGTTACAAGCAGTTTTGTCTGTGTTTTCTTCCTGGAAGCAGTTTTTTCTGTGTTTTATTAAAAAATTGCGCTACAGCGCAATTTTGAATTTTTTATTTTTTATTTTTCATTAGATTGCAATTTCTGCCAGTCCTGATGTGTGTGCCAAGTTTGGTGAGTTTTGAAGCATTTTAAGGGGGTCAAATTACAGCTCAAAGAGGCAAAAATTGCATTTTTTGGCGAAAATTTTGCTTTGAATGAGTTTTTGCCAAATTTCTGTAGATTTTGGGTATAGACGTTTTTTATTGGAAATGTAGGTCTAAGTCAGACCTACACAGAAGTTTTTGTTTCATGTCTCTACGACATTCCTAACGGAAGTTACAAGCAGTCTGTTTTTTTTTTTTCCTAGGGGGCGCTAGTGCGCAATTTTCATTTTTGGGGTTTGGGTGCTTAATAAGTTGGGAAGGTCCACCGTACCAACGTGTGTGTCAAATTTGGTGAGTTTTGGATTATGTTGAGGGGGTGAAATTGGGGTGCGAAGGAGCGGAATAAACAATAATAATAATAATAATAATAAAACGCAGCAGATTCAATAGGGTCCTTGCCATGGCAAAGGACATGGAGTCCTTTGCTGGCAGGGCGGACCCTAATAAAACGCAGCAGATTCAATAGGGTCCTTGCCATGGCAAAGGACATGGATGTCCTTTGCCATTGCAGGGCGGACCCTAATTAAAGCTGCAAGCAGCGTTGGTCGGGTCCGCCGTTGGCCGCCGCCGCCGCCTTTTGGGGTTTGGTTACCTAATAAGTTGGTCTGCCGCTCCATACCGATGTGTGTGTCAAATTTGGTGAGTTTTGAAGCATGTTAAGGGGGTCAAATTAGGGTATTGTCTGTGTTGTATTCCTAGGGGGCGCTAGAGCACACATTTGAGTTTTGAGGTTTGGTTTTTTCATTAGATCGCAATTGTTGCCAGTCCTGATGTGTGTGCCAAGTTTGGTGAGTTTTGAAGCATGTTAAGGGGGTCAAATTAGGGTATTGTCTGTGTTGTATTCCTAGGGGGCGCTAGAGCACACATTTGAGTTTTGAGGTTTGGTTTTTTCATTAGCTTGCAATTGTTGCCAGTCCTGATGTGTGTGCCAAGTTTGGTGAGTTTTGAAGCATGTTAAGGGGGTCAAATTAGGGTATTGTCTGTGTTGTATTCCTAGGGGGCGCTAGAGCACACATTTGAGTTTTGAGGTTTGGTTTTTTCATTAGATCGCAATTTCTGCCAGTCCTGATGTGTGTGCCAAGTTTGGTGAGTTTTGAAGCATTTTAAGGGGGTCAAATTACAGCTCAAAGAGGTAAAAAGGATATTTTTTGGGAAAATTTGCGCAGGGGTTCTTTGAAGGCGCGTAAAATCAAAACCTTAGAACTTATCACAACTTTGTCCGACCACTTTTTTTAAAAGGGTTCAATCTCTCTCCTGTGCGAGTTTGAAGCCGAAACGACAAACGCACTGGGAGGAGTTTCGATTTGAAAAAGGTGACGGGTTTTTACAAAACTTTTATTTTGAAGGGGTAATTGCCAACTTCCTGTTGATTATTTCTGCTAGCTGTCAATTACTAAAATGTAGGTCTTAATGAGACCTACATAGAAGTTTTTGTTTCATGTCTTTCCGGCATTCCTACCCGAAGTTACAAGCAGTTTTGTCTGTGGTTTCTTCCTGGAAGCAGTTTTTTCTGTGTTTTATTGAAAAATTGCGCTAGAGCACAATTTTTAGATTTTTTTTTTTTTTTTTTCATTAGATCACAATTTCTGCCAGTCCTGATGTGTGTGCCAAGTTTGGTGAGTTTTGAAGCATTTTAAGGGGGTCAAATTGCAGCTCAAAGAGGCAAAAATAGCGTTTTTTGGCGAAAATTTTGCTTTGAAAGGGTTTTGCAAAATTTCTGTTGATTTTAGGTATAGGAGTTTCTGATGGGGAATTTAGGTCTAGGTCAGTTCTACATAGAGGATTTTGTTTCATGTCTCTACGACATTCCTACCGGAAGTTACAAGCAGTCTGTTTTTTTTTTTTCGTAGGGGGCGCTGGCGCGCATTTTTCATTTTTGGGGTTTGGTTGCTTAATACGTGTTTTTGCCAAGCCTTACCGATGTGTGTGCCAAATTTGGTGAGTTTTGGAGCATGGTCAGTGGGTCAAATTAGGGTTCAAAGTTGCGGAAGAATAATAATAATAATTAAAGCTGCAAGCAGCGTTGGTCGGGTCCGCCGTTGGCCGCCGCCGCTGTGTCCCGAGTCCCGATCTTAGTCAGACCAACATAGAGGTCTTTGTTTCATGTCTCTACGACATTCCTAACAGAAGTTACAAGCAGTTTTGTCTGGAAAAAGGTGACGGCTTTTTACAAAACTTTTATTTTGAAGGGGTAATTGCCAACTTCCTGTTGATTTTAACTGAAAGATGCCACCTATCAAAATGTAGGTCTAAGTGAGACCTACATAAAGGTTTTTGTTTCATGTCTGTCCGACATTCCTACCAGACGTTACAAGCAGTTTTATCCGTTTCCTCTTCCGAGGAGCAGTTTTTTCTGTGTTTTTTTCAAAAATTGCAATAGAGCGCAATTTTGAGTTTTAAGGTTTGGTTTTTTCACTAGATCGCAATTCCTGCCAGTCCTGATGTGTGTGCCAAGTTTGGTGAGTTTTGGAGCATTTTAAGGGGGTCAAATTGCAGCTCAAAGAGCCAAAAATAGCATTTTTTTACGAAAATGTGGCTTTGAATGAGTTTTTGCAAAATTTCTGTTGATTTTGGTACAGATGTTTTTTATTGGAAATGTAGGTCTAAGTCAGACCTACACAGAGGTGTTTGTTTCATGTCTCTACGACATTCCTAACGGAAGTTACAAGCAGTCTGTGTTTTGTCTCTTACTAGGGGGCGCTAGCGGGCAATTTTAATTTTTGGGGTTTGGTTGCTTAATAAGTTGGTCTGCCGCTCCATACCAATGTGTGTGTCAAATTTGGTGAGTTTTGAAGCATGTTAAGGGGGTCAAATTAGGGTGCGAAGGTGCGAGCGCGCCTTGGGTTGCTGCCCCCGAGCCCCAGGGCTTAAGACGCCTTCGTCCCACTATTTAATGCATTGTGAAAGTAATGCAGTTGTTGTATTGAAGTGAAAATATCTAGCTTCCTGTTGATTTTTGCCAAAGTATGTTAATTATTCAAATGTAGGTCTAAGTCAGACCTACATAGTGGTTTTTGTTTCATGTCTCTCTGACATTCCTACCGGAAGTTACAAGCAGTTTTGTCTTTGTTTTCTTCCTAGGAGCAGTTTGTCCGTGTTGTATTCCTAGGGGGCGCTAGAGCACAATTTTGAGTTTTGGAGTTTGGTTTTTTCATCAGCTCGCAATTGTTGCCAGTCCTGATGTGTGTGCCAAGTTTGGTGTGTTTGGAAGCATTTAAAGGGGGTCAAATTACAGCTCAAAGAGGCAAAAATGACATTTTTTCGGAAAATTTGCGCAGGGGTTCTTTGAACGCGCGTAAAATCAAAACCGGAAAACTTATCACAATTTTGTCCGACCACTTTTTTTAAAAGGGTTCAATCTCTCTCCTGTGCGAGTTTGAAGCCGAAACGACAAACGCACTGGGAGGAGTTTCGATTTGAAAAAGGTGACGGGTTTTCACGAAAACTTTTATTTTGAAGGGGTAATTGCCAACTTCCTGTTGATTTTTTCTGCTAGCTGTCAATTATTAAAATGTAGGTCTAAGTAAGACCTACATAGAAGTTTTTGTTTCATGTCTTTCCGACATTCCTACCGGAAGTTACAAGCAGTTTTGTCTGTGTTTTCTTCCTAGAAGCAGTTTTTTCTGTGTTTCATTCCAAAAATTTTGTAGAGCGCAATTTTGAGTTTTAGAAATTTTTTTTTTTCATTAGATCACAATTTCTGCCAGTCCTGATGTGTCTGCCAAGTTTGGTGAGTTTTGAAGCATTTTAAGGGGGTCAAATTACAGCTCAAAGAGGCAAAAATAGCATTTTTGGCGAAAATTTTGCTTTGAAAGGGTTTTGCAAAATTTCTGTTGATTTTAGGTATAGGAGTTTCTGATGGGGAATTTAGGTCTCGGTCAGTTCTACATAGGGGATTTTGTTTCATGTCTCTACGACATTCCTACCGGAAGTTACAAGCAATCCATTTTTTGTCTTTTCCTAGGGGGCGCTAGAGCGCAATTTTGATTTTTCTGGTTCGGCTCCCTAATATGTTGGGAAGAAACTCCTCACCGACGCGTGTGTCAAATTTGGTGTGCTTTGAGGCATGGTCAGTGGGTCAAAATACAGCGCATAGGCGAGTATCGGTGCGGAATAAAGAAAGAATAATAATAATTAAAGCTGCAAGCAGCGTTGGTCGGGTCCGCCGTTGGCCGCCGCCGCCGCCGCCGTGTCCCGAGTCCCGATCTTAGTCAGACCAACATAGAGGTCTTTGTTTCATGTCTCTACGACATTCCTAACAGAAGTTACAAGCAGTTTTGTCTGGAAAAAGGTGACGGCTTTTTACAAAACTTTTATTTTGAAGGGGTAATTGCCAACTTCCTGTTGATTTCAACTGAAAGATGTCAATCATCAAAATGTAGGTGTAAGTGAGACCTACATAGAGTTTTTTGTTTCATGTCTGTCCGACGTTCCTACCAGAAGTTACAAGCAGTTTTATCCGTTTCCTCTTCCTAGGAGCAGTTTTTCTGTGTTTTTTTCAAAAATTGCAATAGAGCGCAATTTTGAGTTTTAAGGTTTGGTTTTTTCACTAGATCGCAATTTCTGCCAGTCCTGATGTGTGTGCCAAGTTTGGTGAGTTTTGAAGCATTTTAAGGGGGTCAAATTGCAGCTCAAAGAGGCAAAAATAGCATTTTTTCGCGAAAATTTTGCTTTGAATGAGTTTTTGCAAGATTTCTGTTGATTTTGGGTATAGACATTTTTTATTGGAAATGTAGGTCTAAGTCAGACCTACACAGAGGTTTTTGTTTCATGTCTCTACGACATTCCTGACGGAAGTTACAAGCGATTTGTTTTTGTTTTTTGCTAGGGGGCGCTAGCGCGCAATTTTCATTTTTGGGGTTTGGTTGCTTAATATGTTGGGGAGGGACACCGTACCGACGTGTGTGTCAACTTTGGTGAGTTTTGAAGCATGTTAAGGGGGTCAAATTAGGGTATTGTTTGTGTTGTATTCCTAGGGGGCGCTAGAGCACAATTTTGAGTTTTTGGGTTTGGTTTCTTCATTAACTCGCAATTGTTGCCAGTCCTGATGTGTGTGCCAAGTTTGGTGAGTTTTGAAGCATTTTAAGGGGGTCAAATTACAGCTCAAAGAGGTAAAAATGATATTTTTTTGGAAAATTTGCGCAGGGGTTCTTTGAAGGCGCGTAAAATCAAAACCTTAGAACTTATCACAACTTTGTCCGACCACTTTTTTAAAAAGGGTTCAATCTCTCTCCTGTGCGAGTTTGAAGCCGAAACGACAAACGCACTGGGAGGAGTTTCGATTTGAAAAAGGTGACGGGTTTTTACAAAACTTTTATTTTGAAGGGGTAATTGCCAACTTCCTGTTGATTATTTCTGCTAGCTGTCAATTACTAAAATGTAGGTCTTAATGAGACCTACATAGAAGTTTTTGTTTCATGTCTTTCCGACATTCCTACCCGAAGTTACAAGCAGTTTTGTCTGTTGTTTCTTCCTGGAAGCAGTTTTTTCTGTGTTTTATTGAAAAATTAAGCTAGAGCGCAATTTTGAGTTTTTTTTTTTTTTTTTTTCATTAGATTGCAATTTCTGCCAGTCCTGATGTGTGTGCCAAGTTTGGTGAGTTTTGAAGCATTTTAAGGGGGTCAAATTACAGCTCAAAGAGGCAAAAATAGCATTTTTTTGCAAAAATTTTGCTTTGAATGGGTTTTTGCAAAATTTCTGTTGATTTTTGCCCGAGAACATACTATTATGAAATGTAGGTCTAAGTCAAATTTACATAGAGGTTTTCGTTTCACGTCTCTACGACATTCCTAACGGAAGTTACAAGCAGTTTTTTTTTTTTTTTTCATAGGGGGCGCTAGCGCGCAATTTTGTATTTTGGGGTTTGGTTGCTTAATATGTGTTTTTGCCAAGCCTTACCGATGTGTGTTTAAAATTTGGTGAGTTTTGGAGCATGGTCAGTGGGTCAAATTAGGGTTCGAAGCTGCGGAATAATAATAATAATTAAAGCTGCAAGCAGCGTTGGTCGGGTCCGCCGTTGGCCGCCGCCGCCGCCGCCGTGTCCCGAGTCCCGATCTTAGTCAGACCAACATAGAGGTCTTTGTTTCATGTCTCTACGACATTCCTAACAGAAGTTACAAGCAGTTTTGTCTGGAAAAAGGTGACGGCTTTTTACAAAACTTTTATTTTGAAGGGGTAATTGCCAACTTCCTGTTGATTTTAACTGAAAGATGCCACCTATCAAAATGTAGGTCTAAGTGAGACCTACATAGAGGTTTTTGTTTCATGTCTGTCCGACATTCCTATCAGAAGTTACAAGCAGTTTTATCCGTTTCCTCTTCCTAGGAGCAGTTTTTTCTGTGTTTTTTGTAAAAATTGCAATAGAGCGCAATTTTGAGTTTTAAGGTTTGGTTTTTTCACTAGATCGCAATTTCTGCCAGTCCTGATGTGTGTGCCAAGTTTGGTGAGTTTTGAAGCATTTTAAGGGGGTCATATTGCAGCTCAAAGAGCCAAAAATAGCATTTTTTACGAAAATGTGGCTTTGAATGAGTTTTTGCAAAATTTCTGTTGATTTTGGTACAGACGTTTTTTATTGGAAATGTAGGTCTTAGTCAGACCTACACAGAGGTGTTTGTTTCATGTCTCTACGACATTCCTAACGGAAGTTACAAGCAGTCTGTGTTTTGTCTCTTACTAGGGGGCGCTAGCGCGCAATTTTAATTTTTGGGGTTTGGTTGCTTAATAAGTTGGTCTGCCGCTCCATACCGATGTGTGTGTCAAATTTGGTGAGTTTTGAAGCATGTTAAGGGGGTCAAATTAGGGTGCGAAGGTGCGAGCGCGCCTTGGGTTGCTGTCCCCGAGCCCCACAGCAGGAGAAGCCTTGGTGCCACTATTTAATGCATTGTGAAAGTAATGCAGTTGTTGTATTGAAGTGAAAATATCTAGTTTCCTGTTGATTTTTGCCAAAGTATGTTAATTATTCAAATGTAGGTCTAAGTCAGACCTACATAGTGGTTTTTGTTTAATGTCTCTCTGACATTCCTACCGGAAGTTACAAGCAGTTTTGTCTTTGTTTTCTTCCTAGGAGCAGTTTGTCCGTGTTGTATTCCTAGGGGGCGCTAGAGCACACTTTTGAGTTTTGGAGTTTGGTTTTTTCATCAGCTCGCAATTGTTGCCAGTCCTGATGTGTGTGCCAAGTTTGGTGAGTTTTGAAGCATTTTAAGGGGGTCAAATTACAGCTCAAAGAGGCAAAAATGACATTTTTTAGGAAAATTTGCGCAGGGGTTCTTTGAACGCGCCTAAAATCAAAACCGGAAAACTTATCACAATTTTGTCCGACCACTTTTTTTAAAAGGGTTCAATCTCTCTCCTGTGCGAGTTTGAAGCCGAAACGACAAACGCACTGGGAGGAGTTTCGATTTGAAAAAGGTGACGGGTTTTTACAAAACTTTTATTTTGAAGGGGTAATTGCCAACTTCCTGTTGATTATTTCTGCTAGCTGTCAATTACTAAAATGTAGGTCTTAATGAGACCTACATAGAAGTTTTTGTTTCATGTCTTTCCGGCATTCCTACCCGAAGTTACAAGCAGTTTTGTCTGTGGTTTCTTCCTGGAAGCAGTTTTTTCTGTGTTTTATTGAAAAATTGCGCTAGAGCACAATTTTGAGATTTTTATTTTTTTTTTTTCATTAGATCACAATTTCTGCCAGTCCTGATGTGTGTGCCAAGTTTGGTGAGTTTTGAAGCATTTTAAGGGGGTCAAATTGCAGCTCAAAGAGGCAAAAATAGCGTTTTTTGGCGAAAATTTTGCTTTGAAAGGGTTTTGCAAAATTTCTGTTGATTTTAGGTATAGGAGTTTCTGATGGGGAATTTAGGTCTAAGTCAGACCTACATAGAGGATTTTGTTTCATGTCTCTACGACATTCCTACCGGAAGTTACAAGCAGTCTGTTTTTTTTTTTTCGTAGGGGGCGCTAGCGCGCATTTTTCATTTTTGGGGTTTGGTTGCTTAATACGTGTTTTTGCCAAGCCTTACCGATGTGTGTGCCAAATTTGGTGAGTTTTGAAGCATGGTCAGTGGGTCAAATTAGGGTTCAAAGCTGCGGAAGAATAATAATAATAATAATAAGAAACGTTACAGATTCAATAGGGTCCTTGCATGGCAAAGGACATGGATGTCCTTTGCCATTGCAGGGCGGACCCTAATAATAATAATAATAAAACGCAGCAGATTCAATAGGGTCCTTGCATGGCAAAGGACATGGATGTCCTTTGCCATTGCAGGGCGGACCCTAATAATAATAAACGCAGCAGATTCAATAGGGTCCTTGCCATGGCAAAGGACATGGATGTCCTTTGCTGGCAGGGCGGACCCTAATAATAAAACGCAGCAGATTCAATAGGGTCCTTGCATGGCAAAGGACATGGATGTCCTTTGCCATTGCAGGGCGGACCCTAATAATAATAAAACGCAGCAGATTCAATAGGGTCCTTGCATGGCAAAGGACATGGATGTCCTTTGCCATTGCAGGGCGGACCCTAATAATAATAAAACGCAGCAGATTCAATAGGGTCCTTGCATGGCAAAGGACATGGATGTCCTTTGCCATTGCAGGGCGGACCCTAATAATAATAAACGTTACAGTTTCAATAGGGTCCTTGCCTTAGCAAAGGACATGGATGTCCTTTGCTGGCAGGGCGGACCCTAATAATAAACGTTACAGTTTCAATAGGGTCCTTGCCTTAGCAAAGGACATGGATGTCCTTTGCTGGCAGGGCGGACCCTAATTAAAGCTGCAAGCAGCGTTGGTCGGGTCCGCCGTTGGCCGCCGCCGCCGTGTCCCGAGTCCCGATCTTAGTCAAACCAACATAGAAGTTTTTGTTTCATCACTCTACGACATTCCTAACAGAATTTACAAGCAGTTTTATCAGTTTATTTTCCTAGGGGGCGCTAGAGCACAATTTTCATTTTTGGGGTTTGGTTTTTTTATTGGATGGCAGTTTTCACCAGTCCTGATGTGTGTGTAAAATTTGGTGAGTTTTGAAGCATGTTAAGGGGGTCAAGTTATAGATTTGCGTTTCTGGATGTTGTTGATAAATGGCTTTCGCTTGGCATTGTATAGCTTTAACTTGCACTTTGAAGCATTTTAAGGGGGTCAAATTTCAGTTCAAAGAGGCAAAAAAGGCATATTTAGGGAAAAAAAAAATTTGAAGGGGTTTTTGCCAACTTCCTGTTGATTGTAGGTATAGAAGTGTTTATTGGAAATGTAGGTCTAAGTCAGACCTACACAGAGGTTTTTGTTTCATGTCTCTACGACATTCCTAACGGAAGTTACAAGCAGTCTGTTTTTTGTCTCTTCCTAGGGGGTGCTAGCGCGCAGTTTTAATTTTTGGGGTTTGGTTGCTTAATAAGTTGGTCTGCCGCTCCATACCGACGTGTGTGTCAATTTTGGTGAGTTTTGAAGCATGTTAAGGGGGTCAAATTAGGGTGCGAAGGTGCGAGCGCGCCTTGGGTTGCTGTCCCCGAGCCCCACGGCAGGAGAAGCCTTGGTGACACTATTTAATGCATTGTGAAAGTAATGCAGTTGTTGTATTGAAGTGAAAATATCAAGCTCCCTGTTGATTTTTGCCAAAGTATGTGAATTATTCAAATGTAGGTCTAAGTCAGACCTACATAGTGGTGTTTGTTTCATGTCTCTACGACATTCCTACCGGAAGTTACAAGCAGTTTTGTCTTTGTTTTCTTCCTAGGAGTAGTTTGTCTGTGTTGTATTCCTAGGGGGCGCTAGAGCACAATTTTGAGTTTTGGAGTTTGGTTTTTTCATCAGCTCGCAATTGTTGCCAGTCCTGATGTGTGTGCCAAGTTTGGTGTGTTTTGAAGCATTTTAAGGGGGTCAAATTACAGCTCAAAGAGGTAAAAATGATCTTTTTTAGGAAAATTTGCGCAGGGGATCTTTGAAGGCGCGTAAAATCAAACCCTTAAAACTTATCAAAATTTTGATCTATACTTTTAATCAGAAGGGTTCAAACTCTCTCCTGTGCGAGTTTGAAGCCGAAACGACAAACTCGCTCAGAGGAGATAACTTTTGAAAATAGGTGACGGGTTTTCACAAAACCTTTATTTTGAAGGGGTAATTGCCAACTTCCTGTTGATTTTTTCTGCTAGCTGTCAATTATTAAAATGTAGGTCTAAGTGAGACCTACATAGAAGTTTTTGTTTCATGTCTTTCCGACATTCATACCGGAAGTTACAAGCAGTTTTGTCTGTGTTTTCTTCCTAGAAGCAGTTTTTTCTGTGTTTCATTCCAAAAATTTTGTAGGGCGCAATTTTGAGTTTTAGAATTTTTTTTTTTCATTAGATCACAATTTCTGCCAGTCCTGATGTGTGTGCCAAGTTTGGTGAGTTTTGAAGCATTTTAAGGGGGTCAAATTACAGCTCAAAGAGGCAAAAATAGCATTTTTGGTGAAAATTTTGCTTTGAAAGGGTTTTGCAAAATTTCTGTTGATTTTAGGTATAGGACTTTCTAATGGGGAATTTAGATCTAGGTCAGGTCTACATAGAGGATTTTGTTTCATGTCTCTACGACATTCCTACCGGAAGTTACAAGCAATCCATTTTTTGTCTTTTCCTAGGGGGCGCTATTGCGCAATTTTGATTTTTCTGGTTCGGCTCCCTAATATGTTGGGGAGAAACTCCTCACCGACGCGTGTGTCAAATTTGGTGTGCTTTGAGGCATGGTCAGTGGGTCAAAATACAGCGCATAGGCGAGTATCCGTGCGGAAGAAAGAAAGAATAATAATAATTAAAGCTGCAAGCAGCGTTGGTCGGGTCCGCCGTTGGCCGCCGCCGCCGTGTCCCGGGTCCCGATCTTAGTCAAACCAACAGAGAGGTTTTTATTTCATGTCTCTACGACATTTCTAACAGAAGTTACATGCAGTTTTGTCTGGGTTTTTTCCTAGGGGGCGCTAAGCGCAAGTTAGATTTTTGGGGTTTGGTTTTTTATTAGATGGCAGTTTTTGCCAGTCCTGATATGTGTGTAAAATTTGGTGAGTTTTGAAGCATGTTAAGGGGGTGAAATTACAGATCGACAATTCTGGATGTTGTTGATAAATGGCTTTTGCTTGGCATAGTAGGGCTTCAACTTGCACTTTGAAGCATTTTAAGTAGGTCAAATTACAGTTTAAAGAGGCAAAAAAGACATTTTTTAGGAAACTTTGCGCAGGGGTTTTTTGAAGGCGCGTAAAATCCAAACCGGAGAACTTAAAAAAAATTTGTTCGACCACTTTTTTTAAAAGGGTTCAATCTCTCTCCTGTGCGAGTTTGAAGCCGAAACGATAAACGCACTGGGAGGAGTTTCGATTTGAAAAAGGTGACGGGTTTTCACAAAACTTTTATTTTGAAGGGGCAATTTTTAACTTCCTGTTGATTTTTGCCGAAGGATGTCTATCATCCAAATGTAGGTCTAAGTCAGACCTACCTAGAAGTTTTTGTTTCATGTCTTTCCGACATTCCTACCCGAAGTTACAAGCAGTTTTGTCTGTGTTTTCTTCCTTGAAGCAGTTTTTTCTGTGTTTTATTAAAAAATTGCGCTACAGCGCAATTTTGAGTTTTTTATTTTTTTTTTTTCATTATATTGCAATTTCTGCCAGTCCTGATGTGTGTGCCAAGTTTGGTGAGTTTTGAAGCATTTTAAGGGGGTCAAATTGCAGCTCAAAGAGACAAAAATAGCATTTTTTGCTAAAATTTTGCTTTGAATGAGTTTTTGCAAAATTTCTGTTGATTTTGGGTATAGACATTTTTTATTGGAAATGTAGATCTCAGTCAGACCTACACAGAGGTTTTTGTTTCATGTCTCTACGACATTCCTAACGGAAGTTACAAGCAGTCTGTTTTTTTTTTTCTTCCTAGGGGGCGCTATTGCGCAATTTTGATTTTTATGATTTGGCTGCCTAATATGTTGGGAAGGCATGAAAGACCGACGTGTGTGTCAAATTTGGTGAGTTTTGAAATATGTTAAGAGGGTGATGTTGGGGCGCGACGGTGCGGAAGAAAGAAAGAAAGAAAGAATAATAATAATTAAAGCTGCAAGCAGCGTTGGTCGGGTCCGCCGTTGGCCGCCGCCGCCGTGTCCCGAGTCCCGATCTTAGTCAGACCAACATAGAGGTCTTTGTTTCATGTCTCTACGACATTCCTAACAGAAGTTACAAGCAGTTTTGTCAGTTTTTTTTCTTAGGGGGCGCTAGAACCCAATTGTCATTGTTGGGGTTTGTTTTTTTATTGGATGGCAATTTTCACCAGTCCTGATATGTGTGTAAAATTTGGTGAGTTTTGAAGCATGTTAGGGGGGCCAAATTACAGATTGGCGTTTCTGGATGTTGTTGATAAATGGCTTTCGCTTGGCATAGTATAGCTTTAACTTGCACTTTGAAGCATTTTAAGGGGGTCAAATATCAGTTCAAAGAGGCAAAAAAGGCATTTTTTGCAAATATTTTGTTTTGAAGGGGTTGTTGTCAACTTCCTGTTGATTTTAGTAATAGAAGTGTTTAATGGAAATGTAGGTCTAAGTCAGACCTACATAGAGGTTTTTGTTTCATGTCCCTACGACATTCCTAACGGAAGTTACAAGCAGTTTTGTCTGGAAAAAGGTGACGGCTTTTTACAAAACTTTTATTTTGAAGGGGTAATTGCCAACTTCCTGTTGATTTTAACTGAAAGATGCCAATTATCAAAATGTAGGTCCAAGTGAGACCTACATTGAGGTTTTTGTTTCATGTCTGTCCGACATTCCTACCAGAAGTTACAAGCAGTTTGATCTGTTTCCTCTTCCTAGGAGCAGCTTTTTCTGTGTTTTATTCAAAAATTGCAATAGAGCGCAATTTTGAGTTTTAAGGTTTGTTTTTTTCACTAGATCGCAATGTTTGCCAGTCCTGATGTGTGTGCCAAGTTTGGTGAGTTTTGAAGCATTTTAAGGGGGTCAAATTTCAGTTCAAAGAGGCAGAAATTGACTTTTTTGCGAAAATTTTGTTTTGAAGGGGTTTTTGCCAACTTCCTGTTGATTTTTGCTATAGAAGTGCTTCATTGGAAATGTAGGTCTAAGTCTGATCTACATAGAGGTTTTTGTTCCATGTCTCTACGACATTCCCAACGGAAGTTACAAGCAGTCAGTTTTTTGTCTCTTCCTAGGGGGCGCTAGCGCGCAATTTTAATTTTTGGGGTTTGGTTACCTAATAAGTTGGTCTGCCGCTCCATACCGATGTGTGTGTCAAATTTGGTGAGTTTTGAAGCATGTTAAGGGGGTCAAATTAGGGTATTGTTTGTGTTGTATTCCTAGGGGGCGCTAGAGCACAATTTTGAGTTTTGGGGTTTGGTTTTTTCATTAACTCGCAATTGTTGCCAGTCCTGATGTGTGTGCCAAGTTTGGTGAGTTTTGAAGCATTTTAAGGGGGTCAAATTACAGCTCAAAGAGGCAAAAATGAAATTTTTTAGGCAAATTTGCGCAGGTGTTCTTTGAAGGCGCGTAAAATCAAAACCTGAAAACTTATCAAAACTTTGATCTATACTTTTAATCACAAGGGTTCAAACTCTCTCCTGTGCGAGTTTGAAGCCGAAACGACAAACGCACTGGGAGAAGTGTCGATTTGAAAAAGGTGACGGGTTTTTCCAAAACTTTTATTTTGAAGGGGTAATTGCCAACTTCCTGTTTATTTTTTCTGCTAGCTGTCAATTATTAAAATGTAGGTCTAAGTGAGACCTACATAGAAGTTTTTGTTTCATGTCTTTCCGGCATTCCTACCGGAAGTTACAAGCAGTTTTGTCCGTGGTTTCTTCCTGGAAGCAGTTTTTTCTGTGTTTTATTGAAAAATTGCGCTAGAGCGCAGTTTTGAGTTTTATTATTTTTTTTTTTCATTAGATTGCAATTTCTGCCAGTCCTGATGTGTCTTCCAAGTTTGGTGAGTTTTGAAGCATTTTAAGGGGGTCAAATTGCAGCTCAAAGAGGCAAAAATAGCATTTTTTAGCGAAAATTTTGCTTTGAATGGGTTTTTGCCAAATTTCTGTTGATTTTAGGTATAGGCGTTTCTGATGGGGAATCTAGGCCTAAGTCAGACCTACATAGAGGTTTTTGTTCGATGTCTTTACGACATTCCTAACGGAAGTTACAAGCAGTCTGTTTTTTTTTTTTCGTAGGGGGCGCTAGCGCGCATTTTTCCTTTTTGGGGTTTGGTTGCTTAATATGTGTTTTTGCCAAGCCTTACCGATGTGTGTGCCAAATTTGGTGAGTTTTGAAGCATGGTCAGTGGGTCAAATTAGGGTTCGAAGTTGCGGAAGAATAATAATAATTAAAGCTGCAAGCAGCGTTGGTCGGGTCCGCCGTTGGCCGCCGCCGCCGTGTCCCGGGTCCCGATCTTAGTCAAACCAACGTAGAGGTTTTTATTTCATGTCTCTACGACATTTCTAACAGAAGTTACATGCAGTTTTGTCTGGGTTTTTTCCTAGGGGGCGCTAAGCGCAATTTAGATTTTTGGGGTTTGGTTTTTTATTAGATGGCAGTTTTTGCCAGTCCTGATATGTGTGTAAAATTTGGTGAGTTTTGAAGCATGTTAAGGGGGTGAAATTACAGATCGGCGATTCTGGATGTTGTTGATAAATGGCTTTCGGTCTGCATAACAGAGCTTTAACTAGCACTTTGAAGCATTTCAAGTGGGTCAAATTACAGCTCAAAGAGGCAAAAACGTCATTTTTTAGGAAAAGTTGCGCAGGGGTTTTTTGAAGGCGCGTAAAATCCAAACCGGAGCAGTAATCAAAACTTTGATCTATACTTTTAATCAGAAGTGTCCAAACTCTCTCCTGTGCGAGTTTGAAGCCGAAACGACAAACGGGCTCAGAGGAGATAACTTTTGAAGAAAGGTGACGGGTTTTCACAAAACTTTTATTTTGAAGGGGCAATTTTTAACTTCCTGTTGATTTTTGCCGAAGGATGTCAATTATTGAAATGTAGGTCTAAGTCAGACCTACCTAGAAGTTTTTGTTTCATGTCTTTCCGGCATTCCTACCGGAAGTTACAAGCAGTTTTGTCTGTGTTTTCTTCCTGGAAGCAGTTTTTTCTGTGTTTTATTGAAAAATTGCGCTAGAGCGCAATTTTGAGTTTTATTATTATTTTTTTTCATTAGATCGCAATTTCTGCCAGTCCTGATGTGTGTGCCAAGTTTGGTGAGTTTTGAATCATTTTAAGGGGGTCAAATTGCAGCTCAAAGAGGCAAAAATAGCATTTTTTGCGAAAATTTTGCTTTGAATGAGTTTTTGGAAAATTTCTGTTGATTTTGGGTATAGGCATTTCTGATGGGGAATCTAGGTCTAAGTCAGACCTACATAGAGGTTTTCGTTCCATGTCTTTACGACATTCCTAATGGAAGTTACAAGCAGTCTGTTTTTTTTTTTTCGTAGGGGGCGCTAGCGCGCATTTTTCATTTTTGGGGTTTGGTTTTTTTATTAGATGGCAATTTTCGCCAGTTCCGATGAGTGTGTGAAATTTGGTGAGTTTTGAGGCATGGTCAGTGGGTCAAATTAAGGTTCAAAGAGGCGGCGGAATAATAATAATAATAATTAAAGCTGCAAGCAGCGTTGGTCGGGTCCGCCGTTGGCCGCCGCCGCCGCCGTGTCCCGAGTCCCGATCTTAATCAGACCTCCATAGAAGTTTTTGTTTCATCACTCTATGACATTCCTAACAGAATTTACAAGCAGTTTTGTCAGTTATTTTTCCTAGGGGGAGCTAGAGCACAATTTTCATTTTTGGGGTTTGTTTTTTTATTGGATGGCAATTTTCACCAGTCCTGATGTGTGTGTAAAATTTGGTGAGTTTTGAAGCATGTTAAGGGGGTCAAATTACAGATTGGTGTTTCTGGATGTTGTTGATACATGGCTTTCGCTTGGCATAGTATACCTTTAACTGGCACTTTGAAGCATTTTAAGGGGGTCAAATATCAGTTCAAAGAGGCAAAAAAGGCATTTTTTGCAAATATTTTGTTTTGAAGGGGTTTTTGTCAACTTCCTGTTGATTTTAGGTATAGAAGTGTTTAATGGAAATGTAGATCTAAGTCAGACCTACATAGAGGTTTTTGTTTCATGTCCCTACGACATTCCTAACGGAAGTTACAAGCAGTTTTGTCTGGAAAAAGGTGACGGCTTTTTACAAAACTTTTATTTTGAAGGGGTAATTGCCAACTTCCTGTTGATTTTAACTGAAAGATGCCAATTATCAAAATGTAGGTCCAAGTGAGACCTACATTGAGGTTTTTGTTTCATGTCTGTCCGACATTCCTACCAGAAGTTACAAGCAGTTTGATCTGTTTCCTCTTCCTAGGAGCAGTTTTTTCTGTGTTTTATTCAAAAATTGCAATAGAGCGCAATTTTGAGTTTAAAGGTTTGTTTTTTTCACTAGATCGCAATGTTTGCCAGTCCTGATGTGTGTGGCAAGTTTGGTGAGTTTTGAAGCATTTTAAGGGGGTCAAACTTCAGTTCAAAGAGGCAGAAATTGACTTTTTTGCGAAAATTTTGTTTTGAAGGGGTTTTTGCCAACTTCCTGTTGATTTTTGCTATAGAAGTGCTTCATTGGAAATGTAGGTCTAAGTCTGATCTACATAGAGGTTTTTGTTCCATGTCTCTACGACATTCCCAACGGAAGTTACAAGCAGTCTGTTTTTTGTATCTTCCTAGGGGGCGCTAGCGCGCAATTTAAATTTTTGGGGTTTGGTTACCTAATAAGTTGGTCTGCCGCTCCATACCGATGTGTGTGTCAAATTTGGTGAGTTTTGAAGCATGTTAAGGGGGTCAAATTAGGGTATTGTTTGTGTTGTTTTCCTAGGGGGCGCTAGAGCACAATTTTGAGTTTTTGGGTTTGGTTTTTTCATTAACTCGCAATTGTTGCCAGTCCTGATGTGTGTGCCAAGTTTGGTGAGTTTTGAAGCATTTTAAGGGGGTCAAATTACAGCTCAAAGAGGCAAAAATGAAATTTTTTAGGCAAATTTGCGCAGGGGTTCTTTGAAGGCGCGTAAAATCAAAACCTGAAAACTTATCAAAACTTTGATCTATACTTTTAATCAGAAGGGTCCAAACTCTCTCCTGTGCGAGTTTGAAGCCGAAACGACAAACGCACTGGGAGAAGTGTCGATTTGAAAAAGGTGACGGGTTTTTACAAAACTTTTATTTTGAAGGGGTAATTGCCAACTTCCTGTTTATTTTTTCTGCTAGCTGTCAATTATTAAAATGTAGGTCTAAGTGAGACCTACATAGAAGTTTTTGTTTCATGTCTTTCCGGCATTCCTACCGGAAGTTACAAGCAGTTTTGTCCGTGGTTTCTTCCTGGAAGCAGTTTTTTCTGTGTTTTATTGAAAAATTGCGCTAGAGCGCAATTTTGAGTTTTATTATTTTTTTTTTTCATTAGATTGCAATTTCTGCAAGTCCTGATGTGTCTGCCAAGTTTGGTGAGTTTTGAAGCATTTTAAGGGGGTGAAATTACAGCTCAAAGAGGCAAAAATAGCATTTTTTTGCGAAAATTTTGCTTTGAATGGGTTTTTGCAATATTTCTGTTGATTTTTGCCCCAGAACATACTATTATGAATTGTAGGTCTAAGTCAGATTTACATAGAGGTTTTCGTTTCATGTCTCTACGACATTCCTAACGGAAGTTACAATCAGTATGTTTTTTTTTTTTCATAGGGGGCGCTAGCGCGCAATTTTGTATTTTGGGGTTTGGTTGCTTAATATGTGTTTTTGCCAAGCCTTACCGATGTGTGTTTGAAATTTGGTGAGTTTTGGAGCATGGTCAGTGGGTCAAATTAGGGTTCGAAGCTGCGGAATAATAATAATAATAATAATAAAACGCAGCAGATTCAATAGGGTCCTTGCCATGGCAAAGGACATGGATGTCCTTTGCCATTGCAGGGCGGACCCTAATTAAAGCTGCAAGCAGCGTTGGTCGGGTCCGCCGTTGGCCGCCGCCGCCGTGTCCCGGGTCCCGATCTTAGTCAAACCAACATAGAGGTTTTTATTTCATGTCTCTACGACATTTCTAACAGAAGTTACATGCAGTTTTGTCTGGGTTTTTTCCTAGGGGGCGCTAAGCGCAATTTAGATTTTTGGGGTTTGGTTTTTTATTAGATGGCAGTTTTTGCCAGTCCTGATATGTGTGTAAAATTTGGTGAGTTTTGAAGCATGTTAAGGGGGTGAAATTACAGATCGGCGATTCTGGATGTTGTTGATAAATGGCTTTCGGTCTGCATAACAGAGCTTTAACTAGCACTTACAAGCATTTTAAGTGGGTCAAATTACAGCTCAAAGAGGCAAAAAGGTCATTTTTTAGGAAAAGTTGCGCAGGGGTTTTTTGAAGGCGCGTAAAATCAAAACCTGAAAACTTATCAAAACTTTGATCTATACTTTTAATCAGAAGTGTCCAAACTCTCTCCTGTGCGAGTTTGAAGCCGAAACGACAAACGGGCTCAGAGGAGATAACTTTTGAAGAAAGGTGACGGGTTTTCACAAAACTTTTATTTTGAAGGGGCAATTTTTAACTTCCTGTTGATTTTTGCCGAAGGATGTCAATTATCGAAATGTAGGTCTAAGTCAGACCTACCTAGAAGTTTTTGTTTCATGTCTTTCCGGCATTCCTACCGGAAGTTACAAGCAGTTTTGTCTGTGTTTTCTTCCTGGAAGCAGTTTTTTCTGTGTTTTATTGAAAAATTGCGCTAGAGCGCAATTTTGAGTTTTATTATTATTTTTTTTCATTAGATCGCAATTTCTGCCAGTCCTGATGTGTGTGCCAAGTTTGGTGAGTTTTGAAGCATTTTAAGGGGGTCAAATTGCAGCTCAAAGAGGCAAAAATAGCATTTTTGGCGAAAATTTTGCTTTGAATGAGTTTTTGGAAAATTTCTGTTGATTTTGGGTATAGGCATTTCTGATGGGGAATCTAGGTCTAAGTCAGACCTACATAGAGGTTTTTGTTCCATGTCTTTACGACATTCCTAATGGAAGTTACAAGCAGTCTGTTTTTTTTTTTTCGTAGGGGGCGCTAGCGCGCATTTTTCATTTTTGGGGTTTGGTTTTTTTATTAGATGGCAATTTTCGCCAGTTCCGATGAGTGTGTGAAATTTGGTGAGTTTTGAGGCATGGTCAGTGGGTCAAATTAAGGTTCAAAGAGGCGGCGGAATAATAATAATTAAAGCTGCAAGCAGCGTTGGTCGGGTCCGCCGTTGGCCGCCGCCGCCGCCGCCGTGTCCCGAGTCCCGATCTTAGTCAGACCTCCATAGAAGTTTTTGTTTCATCACTGTACGACATTCCTAACAGAAGTTACAAGCAGTTTTATCAGTTTATTTTCCTAGGGGGCGCTAGAGCACAATTTTCATTTTTGGGGTTTGGTTTTTTTATTGGATGGCAATTTTCACCAGTCCTGATGTGTGTGTAAAATTTGGTGAGTTTTGAAGCATGTTAAGGGGGTCAAATTATAGATTTGCGTTTCTGGATGTTGTTGATAAATGGCTTTCGCTTGGCATTGTATAGCTCTAACTTGCACTTTGAAGCATTTTAAGGGGGTCAAATTTCAGTTCAAAGAGGCAAAAAAGGCATATTTAGCGAAAAAAAATTTTTGAAGGGGTTTTTGCCAACTTCCTGTTGATTGTAGGTATAGAAGTGTTTATTGGAAATGTAGGTCTAAGTCAGACCTACACAGAGGTTTTTGTTTCATGTCTCTACGACATTCCTAACGGAAGTTACAAGCAGTCTGTTTTTTGTCTCTTCCTAGGGGGCGCTAGCGCGCAATTTTAATTTTTGGGGTTTGGTTGCTTAATAAGTTGGTCTGCCGCTCCATACCGATGTGTGTGTCAATTTTGGTGAGTTTTGAAGCATGTTAAGGGGGTCAAATTAGGGTGCGAAGGTGCGAGCGCGCCTTGGGTTGCTGTCCCCGAGCCCCACGGCAGGAGAAGCCTTGGTGACACTCTTTAATGCATTGTGAAAGTAATGCAGTTGTTGTATTGAAGTGAAAATATCAAGCTCCCTGTTGATTTTGGCCAAAGTATGTTAATTATTCAAATGTAGGTCTAAGTCAGACCTACATAGTGGTTTTTGTTTCATGTCTCTACGACATTCCTACCGGAAGTTACAAGCAGTTTTGTCTTTGTTTTCTTCCTAGGAGTAGTTTGTCTGTGTTGTATTCCTAGGGGGCGCTAGAGCACAATTTTGAGTTTTGGGGTTTGGTTTTTTTATCAGCTCGCAATTGTTGCCAGTCCTGATGTGTGTGCCAAGTTTGGTGAGTTGTGAAGCATTTTAAGGGGGTCAAATTACAGCTCAAAGAGGTAAAAATTATCTTTTTTAGGAAAATTTGCGCAGGGGATCTTTGAAGGCGCGTAAAATCAAACCCTTAAAACTTATCAAAATTTTGATCTATACTTTTAATCAGAAGGGTTCAAACTCTCTCCTGTGCGAGTTTGAAGCCGAAACGACAAACTCGCTCAGAGGAGATAACTTTTGAAAAAAGGTGACGGGTTTTCACAAAACTTTTATTTTGAAGGGGTAATTGCCAACTTCCTGTTGATTTTTTCTGCTAGCTGTCAATTATTAAAATGTAGGTCTAAGCGAGACCTACATAGAAGTTTTTGTTTCATGTCTTTCCGACATTCATACCGGAAGTTACAAGCAGTTTTGTCTATGTTTTCTTCCTAGAAGCAGTTTTTTCTGTGTTTCATTCCAAAAATTTTGTAGAGAACAATTTTGAGTTTTAGAATTTTTTTTTTTCATTAGATCACAATTTCTGCCAGTCCTAATGTGTCTGCCAAGTTTGGTGAGTTTTGAAGCATTTTAAGGGGGTCAAATTACAGCTCAAAGAGGCAAAAATAGCATTTTTGGTGAAAATTTTGCTTTGAAAGGGTTTTGCAAATTTTTTGTTGATTTTAGGTATAGGACTTTCTGATGGGGAATTTAGGTCTAGGTTAGTTCTACATAGAGGATTTTGTTTCATGTCTCTACGACATTCCTACCGGAAGTTACAAGCAATCCATTTTTTGTCTTTTCCTAGGGGGCGCTAGCGCGCAATTTTGATTTTTCTGGTTCGGCTCCCTAATATGTTGGGAGGAATTTCCTCACGGACGCGTGTGTCAAATTTGGTGTGCTTTGAGGCATGGTCAGTGGGTCAAAATAGAGCGCATAGGCGAGTATCCGTGCGGAAGAAAGAAAGAATAATAATAATTAAAGCTGCAAGCAGCGTTGGTCGGGTCCGCCGTTGGCCGCCGCCACCGCCGCCGTGTCCCGAGTCCCGATCTTAGTCAGACCAACATAGAGGTATTTGTTTCATGTCTCTACGACATTCCTAACAGAAGTTACAAGCAGTTTTGTCTGGAAAAAGGTGACGGCTTTTTACAAAACTTTTATTTTGAAGGGGTAATTGCCAACTTCCTGTTGATTTCAACTGAAATATATCAATCATCAAAATGTAGTTCTAAGTGAGACCTACATTGAGGTTTTTGTTTCATGTCTGTCTGACGTTCCTACCAGAAGTTACAAGCAGTTTGATCTGTTTCCTCTTCCTAGGAGCAGTTTTTTCTGTGTTTTATTCAAAAATTGCAATAGAGTGCAATTTTGAGTTTTAAGGTTTGTTTTTTTCACTAGATCACAATTTCTGCCAGTCCTGATGTGTGTGCCAAGTTTGGTGAGTTTTGAAGCATTTTAAGGGGGTCAAATTACAGCTGAAAGAGCCAAAAATAGCATTTTTTACGAAAATTTTGCTTTGAATGAGTTTTTGCAAAATTTCTGTTGATTTTGGGTATAGACGTTTTTAATTGGAAATGTAGGTCTAAGTCAGACCTACACAGAAGTTTTTGTTTCATCTCTCTACGACATTCCTAACGGAAGTTACAAGCAGTCTGTTTTTTGTCTCTTCCTAGGGGGCGCTAGCGCGCAATTTTAATTTTTGGGGTTTGGTTACCTAATAAGTTGGTCTGCCCCTCCATACCAATGTGTGTGTCAAATTTGGTGAGTTTTGAAGCATGTTAAGGGGGTCAAATTATGGTATTGTCTGTGTTGTATTCCTAGGGGGCGCTAGAGCGCAATTTTGAGTTTTGGAGTTTGGTTTTTTCATCAGCTCACAATGGTTGCCAGTCCTGATGTGTGTGCCAAGTTTGGTGAGTTTTGAAGCATTTTAAGGGGGTCAAATTACAGCTCAAAGAGGCGAAAATGAAATTTTTTAGGAAACTTTGCGCAGTGGATCTTTGAAGGCGCGTAAAAGCAAAACCTTAAAACTTATCAAAACTTTGATCTATACTTTTAATCAGAAGGGTTCAAACTCTCTCCTGAGCGAGTTTGAAGCCGAAACGACAAACGCGCTCAGAGGAGATAACTTTTGAAGAAAGGTGACGGGTTTTCACAAAACTTTTATTTTGAAGGGGTAATTGCCAACTTCCTGTTCATTATTTCTGCTAGCTGTCAATTACTAAAATGTAGGTTTAAGTGAGACCTACATAGAAGTTTTTGTTTCATGTCTTTCCGGCATTCTAACCCGAAGTTACAAGCAGTTTTGTCTGTGGTTTCTTCCTGGAAGCAGTTTTTTCTGTGTTTTATTGAAAAATTGCGCTAGAGCCCAATTTTGAGATTTTTTTTTTTTTTTTTTCATTAGATCACAATTTCTGCCAGTCCTGATGTGTCTTCCAAGTTTGGTGAGTTTTGAAGCATGTTAAGGGGGTCAAATTGCAGCTCTAAGAGGCAAAAATAGCGTTTTTTGGCGAAAATTTTGCTTTGAAAGGGTTTTGCAAAATTTCTGTTGATTTTAGGTATAGGAGTTTCTGATGGGGAATTTAGGTCTAGGTCAGTTCTACATAGAGGATTTTGTTTCATGTCTCTACGACATTCCTACCGGAAGTTACAAGCAGTCTGGTTTTTTTTTTTCGTAGGGGGCGCTAGCGCGCATTTTTCATTTTTGGGGTTTGGTTGCTTAATATGTGTTTTTGCCAAGCCTTACCGATGTGTGTGCCAAATTTGGTGAGTTTTGAAGCATGGTCAGTGGGTCAAATTAGGGTTCAAAGCTGCGGAAGAATAATAATAATAAGAAACGTTACAGATTCAATAGGGTCCTTGCCTTAGCAAAGGACATGGATGTCCTTTGCTGGCAGGGCGGACCCTAATTAAAGCTGCAAGCAGCGTTGGTCGGGTCCGCCGTTGGCCGCCGCCGCCGCCGCCGTGTCCCGAGTCCCGATCTTAGTCAGACCAACATAGAGGTATTTGTTTCATGTCTCTACGACATTCCTAACAGAAGTTACAAGCAGTTTTGTCTGGAAAAAGGTGACGGCTTTTTACAAAACTTTTATTTTGAAGGGGTAATTGCCAACTTCCTGTTGATTTCAACTGAAATATATCAATCATCAAAATGTAGTTCTAAGTGAGACCTACATTGAGGTTTTTGTTTCATGTCTGTCTGACGTTCCTACCAGAAGTTACAAGCAGTTTGATCTGTTTCCTCTTCCTAGGAGCAGTTTTTTCTGTGTTTTATTCAAAAATTGCAATAGAGTGTAATTTTGAGTTTTAAGGTTTGTTTTTTTCACTAGATCACAATTTCTGCCAGTCCTGATGTGTGTGCCAAGTTTGGTGAGTTTTGAAGCATTTTAAGGGGGTCAAATTACAGCTGAAAGAGCCAAAAATAGCATTTTTTACGAAAATTTTGCTTTGAATGAGTTTTTGCAAAATTTCTGTTGATTTTGGGTATAAACGTTTTTTATTGGAAATGTAGGTCTAAGTCAGACCTACACAGAAGTTTTTGTTTCATCTCTCTACGACATTCCTAACGGAAGTTACAAGCAGTCTGTTTTTTGTCTCTTCCTAGGGGGCGCTAGCGCGCAATTTTAATTTTTGGGGTTTGGTTACCTAATAAGTTGGTCTGCCCCTCCATACCAATGTGTGTGTCAAATTTGGTGAGTTTTGAAGCATGTTAAGGGGGTCAAATTATGGTATTGTCTGTGTTGTATTCCTAGGGGGCGCTAGAGCGCAATTTTGAGTTTTGGAGTTTGGTTTTTTCATCAGCTCACAATGGTTGCCAGTCCTGATGTGTGTGCCAAGTTTGGTGAGTTTTGAAGCATTTTAAGGGGGTCAAATTACAGCTCAAAGAGGCGAAAATGAAATTTTTTAGGAAACTTTGCGCAGCGGATCTTTGAAGGCGCGTAAAATCAAAACCTTAAAACTTATCAAAACTTTGATCTATACTTTTAATCAGAAGGGTTCAAACTCTCTCCTGAGCGAGTTTGAAGCCGAAACGACAAACGCGCTCAGAGGAGATAACTTTTGAAGAAAGGTGACGGGTTTTCACAAAACTTTTATTTTGAAGGGGTAATTGCCAACTTCCTGTTCATTATTTCTGCTAGCTGTCAATTACTAAAATGTAGGTTTAAGTGAGACCTACATAGAAGTTTTTGTTTCATGTCTTTCCGGCATTCTAACCCGAAGTTACAAGCAGTTTTGTCTGTGGTTTCTTCCTGGAAGCAGTTTTTTCTGTGTTTTATTGAAAAATTGCGCTAGAGCCCAATTTTGAGATTTTTTTTTTTTTTTTTTCATTAGATCACAATTTCTGCCAGTCCTAATGTGTGTTCCAAGTTTAGTGAGTTTTGAAGCATGTTAAGGGGGTCAAATTGCAGCTCTAAGAGGCAAAAATAGCGTTTTTTGGCGAAAATTTTGCTTTGAAAGGGTTTTGCAAAATTTCTGTTGATTTTAGGTATAGGAGTTTCTGATGGGGAATTTAGGTCTAGGTCAGTTCTACATAGAGGATTTTGTTTCATGTCTCTACGACATTCCTACCGGAAGTTACAAGCAGTCTGGTTTTTTTTTTTCGTAGGGGGCGCTAGCGCGCATTTTTCATTTTTGGGGTTTGGTTGCTTAATAGTTGTTTTTGCCAAGCCTTACCGATGTGTGTGCCAAATTTGGTGAGTTTTGAAGCATGGTCAGTGGGTCAAATTAGGGTTCAAAGCTGCGGAAGAATAATAATAATTAAAGCTGCAAGCAGCGTTGGTCGGGTCCGCCGCCGCCGCCGCCGCCGCCGTGTCCCGAGTCCCGATCTTAGTCAGACCTCCATAAAAGTTTTTGTTTCATCACTCTACGACATTCCTAACAGAATTTACAAGCAGTTTTATCAGTTTATTTTCCTAGGGGGCGCTAGAGCACAATTTTCATTTTTGGGGTTTGGTTTTTTTATTGGATGGCAATTTTCACCAGTCCTGATGTGTGTGTAAAATTTGGTGAGTTTTGAAGCATGTTAAGGGGGTCAAATTATAGATTTGCGTTTCTGGATGTTGTTGATAAATGGCTTTCGCTTGGCATTGTATAGCTTTAACTTGCACTTTGAATCATTTTAAGGGGGTCAAATTTCAGTTCAAAGAGCCAAAAAAGGCATATTTTGCAAAAATTTTGTTTTGAAGGGGTTTTGCCAACTTCCTGTTGATTTTAGGTACAGAAGTGTTTATTGGAAATGTAGGTCTAAGTCAGACCTACACAGAGGTTTTTGTTTCATGTCTCTACGACATTCCTAACGGAAGTTACAAGCAGTCTATTTTTTGTCTCTTCCTAGGGGGCGCTAGCGGGCAATTTTCATTTTTGGGGTTTGGTTGCTTAATAAGTTGGTCTGCCGCTCCATACCGACGTGTTTGTCAAATTTGGGGAGTTTTGAAGCATGTTAAGGGGGTCAAATTACAGATTGGTGTTTCTGGATGTTGTTGATAAATGGCTTTCGCTTGGCATAGTATAGCTTTAACTTGCACTTTGAAGCATTTTAAGGGGGTCAAATATCAGTTCAAAGAGGCAAAAAAGGCATTTTTTGCACAAATTTAGTTTTGAAGGGGTTTTTGCCAACTTCCTGTTGATTTTCGGTATAGAAGTATTTCATTGGAAATGTAGGTCTAAGTCAGACCTACATAGAGGTTTTTGTTTCATGTCTCTACGACATTCCTAACGGAAGTTACACGCAGTCTGTTTTTTGTCTCTTCCTAGGGGGCGCTAGCGCGCAATTTTCATTTTTGGGGTTTGGTTGCTTAATAAGTTGGTCTGCCGCTCCATACCGATGTGTGTGTCAATTTTGGTGAGTTTTGAAGCATGTTAAGGGGGTCAAATTAGGGTGCGAACGTGCGAGCGCGCCTTGGGTTGCTGTCCCCGAGCCCCATGGTCGAAGAAGCTTTGCTGCCACTATTTAATGCATTGTGAAAGTAATGCAGTTGTTGTATTGAAGTGAAAATATCAAGCTTCCTGTTGATTTTGGCCAAAGTATGTTAATTATTCAAATGTAGGTCTAAGTCAGACCTACATAGTGGTTTTTGTTTCATGTCTCTCTGACATTCCTACCGGAAGTTACAAGCAGTTTTGTCTTTGTTTTCTTCCTAGGAGTAGTTTGTCTGTGTTGTATTCCTAGGGGGCGCTAGAGCACAATTTTGAGTTTTGGGGTTTGGTTTTTTCATTAGCTCGCAATTGTTGCCAGTCCTGATGTGTGTGCCAAGTTTGGTGAGTTTTGAAGCATTTTAAGGGGGTCAAATTACAGCTCAAAGAGGTAAAAATTATCTTTTTTAGGAAAATTTGCGCAGGGGATCTTTGAAGGCGCGTAAAATCAAAACCTTAAAACTTATCAAAATTTTGATCTATACTTTTAATCAGAAGGGTCCAAACTCTCTCCTGAGCGAGTTTGAAGCCGAAACGACAAACGCGCTCAGAGGAGATAACTTTTGAAGAAAGGTGACGGGTTTTCACAAAACTTTTATTTTGAAGGGGTAATTGACAACTTCCTGTTGATTTTTTCTGCAGGCTGTCAATTATTAAAATGTAGGTCTAAGTGAGACCTTCATAGAAGTTTTTGTTTCATGTCTTTCCGGCATTCCTACTGGAAGTTACAAGCAATTTTGTTTGTGTATTCTTCCTCGGAGCAGTTTTTTCTGTGTTTTATTAAAAAATTGCGCTAGAGCGCATTTTTTGATTTTTTTATTTTTTTTTTTCATTAGAACGCAATTTCTGCCAGTCCAGATGTGTGTGCCAAGTTTGGTGAGTTTTGAAGCATTTTAAGGGGGTCAAATTACAGCTCAAAGAGGCAAAAATAGCATTTTTTTGCGAAAAATTTGCTTTGAATGGGTTTTTGCAAAATTTTTGTTGATTTTTGCCCCAGAAGGTACAATTATGAAATGTAGGTCTAAGTCAGCCCTACATAGAGGTTTTTGTTTCATGTCTCTACGACATTGCTAGCGGAAGTTACAAGCTGTCTGTTTTTTTTTTCTTCCTAGGGGGCGCTAGCGCGCAATTTTTATTTTTGGGGTTTGGTTGCTTAATAAGTTGGGAAGGCCCACCGTACCAACGTGTGTGTCAAATTTGGTGAGTTTTGAAGCATGTTCAGGGGGTCAAATTAGGGTGCGAAGGAGCGGAATAAACAATAATAATAATTAAAGCTGCAAGCAGCGTTGGTCGGGTCTGCCTTCGGCCGCTGCCAAGCCGTGCTGGTCTAAGTCAGACCTACATAAAGGTCTTTGTTTCATGTCTCTACGATATTCCTAACAGAAGTTACAAGCAGTTTTGTCTGGAAAAAGGTGATGGCTTTTTACAAAACTTTTATTTTGAAGGGGTAATTGGCAACTTCCTGTTGATTTTAACTGAAAGATGCCAATTATCAAAATGTAGGTCTAAGTCAGACCTACACAGAGGTTTTTGTTTCATGTCTCTACGACATTCCTAACGGAAGTTACAAGCAGTCTGTTTTTTGTATCTTCCTAGGGGGCGCTAGCGCGCAATTTTCATTTTTGGGGTTTGGTTACCTAATAAGTTGGTCTGCCGCTCCATACCGATGTGTGTGTCAAATTTGGTGAGTTTTGAAGCATGTTAAGGGGGTCAAATTAGGGTATTGTCTGTGTTGTATTTCTAGGGGGCGCTAGAGCACAATTTCGAGTTTTGGGGTTTGGTTTTTTCATCAGCTCGCAATTGTTGCCAGTCCTGATGTGTGTGCCAAGTTTGGTGAGTTTTGAAGCATTTTAAGGGGGTCAAATTACAGCTCAAAGAGGTAAAAATGATATGTTTTTGGAAAATTTGCGCAGGGGTTCTTTGAAGGCGCGTAAAATCAAAACCTTAGAACTTATCACAACTTTGTCCGACCACTTTTTTTAAAAGGGTTCAATCTCTCTCCTGTGCGAGTTTGAAGCCGAAACGACAAACGCACTGGGAGGAGTTTCGATTTGAAAAAGGTGACGGGATTTTACAAAACTTTTATTTTGAAGGGGTAATTGCCAACTTCCTGTTGATTATTTCTGCTAGCTGTCAATTACTAAAATGTAGGTCTTAATGAGACCTACATAGAAGTTTTTGTTTCATGTCTTTCCGGCATTCCTACCCGAAGTTACAAGCAGTTTTGTCTGTGGTTTCTTCCTGGAAGCAGTTTTTTCTGTGTTTTATTGAAAAATTGCGCTAGAGCACAATTTTGAGATTTTTTTTTTTTTTTTTTCATTAGATCACAATTTCTGCCAGTCCTGATGTGTGTGCCAAGTTTGGTGAGTTTTGAAGCATTTTAAGGGGGTCAAATTACAGCTCAAAGAGGCAAAAATAGCGTTTTTTGGCAAAAATTTTGCTTTGAAAGGGTTTTGCAAAATTTTTGTTGATTTTAGGTATAGGAGTTTCTGATGGGGAATTTAGGTCTAGGTCAGTTCTACATAGAGGATTTTGTTTCATGTCTCTACGACATTCCTACCGGAAGTTACAAGCAGTCTGTTTTTTTTTTTTCGTAGGGGGCGCTAGCGCGCATTTTTCATTTTTGGGGTTTGGTTTTTTTATTAGATGGCAATTTTCGCCAGTTCTGATGAGTGTGTGAAATTTGGTGAGTTTTGGAGCATGGTCAGTGGGTCAAATTAAGGTTCAAAGAGGCGGCGGAATAATAAGAATAATAAAGAAAGAATAAAACGCAGCAGATTCAATAGGGTCCTTGCCTTAGCAAAGGACATGGATGTCCTTTGCTGGCAGGGCGGACCCTAATAAAGAATAATAAAACGCAGCAGATTCAATAGGGTCCTTGCCATGGCAAAGGACATGGATGTCCTTTGCTGGCAGGGCGGACCCTAATTAAAGCTGCAAGCAGCGTTGGTCGGGTCCGCCGTTGGCCGCCGCCGCCGCCGCCGTGTCCCGAGTCCCGATCTTAGTCAGACTTACATAGACGTTTTTATTTCATCACTCTACGACATTCCTAACAGAATTTACAAGCAGTTATGTCAGTTTTTTTTCCTAGGGGGAGCTAGAGCACAATTTTCATTTTTGGAGTTTGGTTTTTTATTGGATGGCAATTTTCACCATTCCTGATGTGTGTGTAAAATTTGGTGAGTTTTGAAGCATGTTAAGGGGGTCAAATTATAGATTTGCGTTTCTGGATGTTGTTGATAAATGGCTTTCGCTTGGCATTGTATAGCTTTAACTTGCACTTTGAAGCATTTTAAGGGGGTCAAATTTCAGTTCAAAGAGGCAAAAAAGGCATTTTTTGCAAATATTTTGTTTTGAAGGGGTTTTTGTTAACTTCCTGTTGATTTTAGGTATAGAAGTGTTTAAGGGAAATGTAGGTCTAAGTCAGACCTACATAGAGGTTTTTGTTTCATGTCCCTACGACATTCCTAACGGAAGTTACAAGCAGTTTTGTCTGGAAAAAGGTGACGGCTTTTTACAAAACTTTTATTTTGAAGTCGTAATTGCCAACTTCCTGTTGAGTTTAACTGAAAGATGCCAATTATCAAAATGTAGGTCCAAGTGAGACCTACATTGAGGTTTTTGTTTCATGTCTGTCCGACATTCCTACCAGAAGTTACAAGCAGTTTGATCTGTTTCCTCTTCCTAGGAGCAGTTTTTTCTGTGTTTTATTCAAAAATTGCAATAGAGCGCAATTTTGAGTTTTAAGGTTTGGTTGTTTCACTAGATCGTAATTTTTGCCAGTCCTGATGTGTGTGCCAAGTTTGGTGAGTTTTGAAGCATTTTAAGGGGGTCAAATTTCAGTTCAAAGAGGCAGAAATTGACTTTTTTGCGAAAATTTTGTTTTGAAGGGGTTTTTGCCAACTTCCTGTTGATTTTTGCTATAGAAGTGCTTCATTGGAAATGTAGGTCTAAGTCTGATCTACATAGAGGTTTTTGTTCCATGTCTCTACGACATTCCCAACGGAAGTTACAAGCAGTCTGTTTTTTGTCTCTTCCTAGGGGGCGCTAGCGCGCAATTTTAATTTTTGGGGTTTGGTTACCTAATAAGTTGGTCTGCCGCTCCATACCGATGTGTGTGTCAAATTTGGTGAGTTTTGAAGCATGTTAAGGGGGTCAAATTAGGGTATTGTTTGTGTTGTATTCCTAGGGGGCGCTAGAGCACAATTTTGAGTTTTTGGGTTTGGTTTTTTCATTAACTCGCAATTGTTGCCAGTCCTGATGTGTGTGCCAAGTTTGGTGAGTTTTGAAGCATTTTAAGGGGGTCAAATTACAGCTCAAAGAGTCAAAAATGAAATTTTTTAGGCAAATTTGCGCAGGGGTTCTTTGAAGGCGCGTAAAATCAAAACCTGAAAACTTATCAAAACTTTGATCTATACTTTTAATCAGAAGGGTTCAAACTCTCTCCTGTGCGAGTTTGAAGCCGAAACGACAAACGCACTGGGAGAAGTGTCGATTTGAAAAAGGTGACGGGTTTTTACAAAACTTTTATTTTGAAGGGGTAATTGCCAACTTCCTGTTTATTTTTTCTGCTAGCTGTCAATTATTAAAATGTAGGTCTAAGTGAGACCTACATAGAAGTTTTTGTTTCATGTCTTTCCGGCATTCCTACCGGAAGTTACAAGCAGTTTTGTCCGTGGTTTCTTCCTGGAAGCAGTTTTTTCTGTGTTTTATTGAAAAATTGCGCTAGAGCGCAATTTTGAGTTTTATTATTATTTTTTTTCATTAGATTGCAATTTCTGCAAGTCCTGATGTGTCTGCCAAGTTTGGTGAGTTTTGAAGCATTTTAAGGGGGTCAAATTACAGCTCAAAGAGGCAAAAATAGCATTTTTTTGCGAAAATTTTGCTTTGAATGGGTTTTTGCAATATTTCTGTTGATTTTTGCCCCAGAACATACTATTATGAAATGTAGGTCTAAGTCAGATTTACATAGAGGTTTTCGTTTCATGTCTCTACGACATTCCTAACGGAAGTTACAATCAGTATGTTTTTTTTTTTTCATAGGGGGCGCTAGCGCGCAATTTTTTATTTTGGGGTTTGGTTGCTTAATATGTGTTTTTGCCAAGCCTTACCGATGTGTGCGCTAAATTTGGTGAGTTTTGAAGCATGTTAAGGGGGTCAAATTAGGGTGCGAAGCTGCGGAATAATAATAATAATAATAATAAAACGCAGCAGATTCAATAGGGTCCTTGCATGGCAAAGGACATGGATGTCCTTTGCCATTGCAGGGCGGACCCTAATAAAACGCAGCAGATTCAATAGGGTCCTTGCATGGCAAAGGACATGGATGTCCTTTGCCATTGCAGGGCGGACCCTAATTAAAGCTGCAAGCAGCGTTGGTCGGGTCCGCCGTTGGCCGCCGCCGCCGTGTCCCGGGTCCCGATCTTAGTCAAACCAACATAGAGGTTTTTGTTTCATGTCTCTACGACATTTCTAACAGAAGTTACAAGCAGTTTTGTCTGGGTTTTTTCCTAGGGGGCGCTAGAGCACAATTTGCATTTTTGGGGTTTGGTTTTTTAATTGGATGGCAATTTTCACCAGTCCTGATGTGTGTGTAAAATTTGGTGAGTTTTGAAGCATGTTAAGGGGGTCAAATTATAGATTTGCGTTTCTGGATGTTGTTGATAAATGGCTTTCGCTTGGCATTGTATAGCTCTAACTTGCACTTTCAAGCATTTTAAGGGGGTCAAATTTCAGTTCAAAGAGGCAAAAAAGGCATATTTTGCGAAAATTTTGTTTTGAAGGGGTTTTTGCCAACTTCCTGTTGATTGTAGGTATAGAAGTGTTTATTGGAAATGTAGGTCTAAGTCAGACCTACACAGAGGTTTTTGTTTCATGTCTCTACGACATTCCTAACGGAAGTTACAAGCAGTCTGTTTTTTGTGTCTTCCTAGGGGGCGCTAGCGCGCAATTTAGATTTTTGGGGTTTGGTTTTTTATTAGATGGCAGTTTTTGCCAGTCCTGATATGTGTGTAAAATTTGGTGAGTTTTGAAGCATGTTAAGGGGGTCAAATTATAGATTTGCGTTTCTGGATGTTGTTGATAAATGGCTTTCGCTTGGCATTGTATAGCTTTAACTTGCACTTTGAAGCATTTTAAGGGGGTCAAATTTCAGTTCAAAGAGGCAAAAAATGCATATTTTGCGAAAATTTTGTTTTGAAGTGGTTTTTGCCAACTTCCTGTTGATTTTAGGTACAGAAGTGTTTATTGGAAATGTAGGTCTAAGTCAGACCTACACAGAGGTTTTTGTTTCATGTCTCTACGACATTCCTAACGGAAGTTACAAGCAGTCTGTTTTTTGTCTCTTCCTAGGGGGCGCTAGCGCGCAATTTTCATTTTCGGGGTTTGGTTGCTTAATAAGTTGGTCTGCCGCTCCATACCGATGTGTGTGTCAATTTTGGTGAGTTTTGAAGCAAGTTAAGGGGGTCAAATTAGGGTGCGAAGGTGCGAGCGCGCCTTGGGTTGCTGTCCCCGAGCCCCACGGCAGGAGAAGCCTTGGTGACACTATTTAATGCATTGTGAAAGTAATGCAGTTGTTGTATTGAAGTGAAAATATCAAGCTCCCTGTTGATTTTTGCCAAAGTATGTTAATTATTCAAATGTAGGTCTAGGTCAGACCTACATAGTGGTTTTTGTTTCATGTCTCTACGACATTCCTACCGGAAGTTACAAGCAGTTTTGTCTTTGTTTTCTTCCTAGGAGTAGTTTGTCTGTGTTGTATTCCTAGGGGGCGCTAGAGCACAATTTTGAGTTTTGGGGTTTGGTTTTTTCATCAGCTCGCAATTGTTGCCAGTCCTGATGTGTGTGCCAAGTTTGGTGAGTTTTGAAGCATTTTAAGGGGGTCAAATTACAGCTCAAAGAGGTAAAAATTATCTTTTTTAGGAAAATTTGCGCAGGGGATCTTTGAAGGCGCGTAAAATCAAACCCTTAAAACTTATCACAATTTTGTCCGACCACTTTTTTTAAAAGGGTTCAATCTCTCTTCTGTGTGAGTTTGAAGCCGAAACGACAAACGCACTGGGAGGAGTTTCGATTTGAAAAAGGTTACGGGTTTTCACGAAAACTTTTATTTTGAAGGGGTAATTGCCAACTTCCTGTTGATTTTTTCTGCTAGCTGTCAATTATTAAAATGTAGGTCTAAGTAAGACCTACATAGAAGTTTTTGTTTCATGTCTTTCCGACATTCCTACCGGAAGTTACAAGCAGTTTTGTCTGTGTTTTCTTCCTAGAAGCAGTTTTTTCTGTGTTTCATTCCAAAAATTTTGTAGAGCGCAATTTTGAGTTTTAGAAATTTTTTTTTTCATTAGATCACAATTTCTGCCAGTCCTGATGTGTCTGCCAAGTTTGGTGAGTTTTGAAGCATTTTAAGGGGGTCAAATTACAGCTCAAATAGGCAAAAATAGCATTTTAGGCGAAAATTTTGCTTTGAAAGGGTTTTGCAAAATTTATGTTGATTTTAGGTATAGGAGTTTCTGATGGGGAATTTAGGTCTAGGTCAGTTCTACATAGAGGATTTTGTTTCATGTCTCTACGACATTCCTACCGGAAGTTACAAGCAATCCATTTTTTGTCTTTTCCTAGGGGGCGCTAGAGCGCAATTTTGATTTTTCTGGTTCGGCTCCCTAATATGTTGGGAAGAAACTCCTCACCGACGCGTGTGTCAAATTTGGTGTGCTTTGAGGCATGGTCAGTGGGTCAAAATACAGCGCATAGGCGAGTATCGGTGCGGAAGAAAGAAAGAATAATAATAAGAATAATAATAAAACGCTACAGATTCAATAGGGTCCTTGCATGGCAAAGGACATGGATGTCCTTTGCCATTGCAGGGCGGACCCTAATAAGAATTAAAGCTGCAAGCAGCGTTGGTCGGGTCCGCCGTTGGCCGCCGCCGCCGCCGTGTCCCGAGTCCCGATCTTAATCAGACCTCCATAGAAGTTTTTGTTTCATCACTCTATGACATTCCTAACAGAATTTACAATTAGTTTTGTCAGTTATTTTTCCTAGGGGGAGCTAGAGCACAATTTTCATTTTTGGGGTTTGTTTTTTTATTGGATGGCAATTTTTACCAGTCCTGATGTGTGTGTAAAATTTGGTGAGTTTTGAAGCATGTTAAGGGGGTCAAATTACAGATTGGTGTTTCTGGATGTTGTTGATACATGGCTTTCGCTTGGCATAGTATAGCTTTAACTGGCACTTTGAAGCATTTTAAGGGGGTCAAATATCAGTTCAAAGAGGCAAAAAAGGCATTTTTTGCAAATATTTTGTTTTGAAGGGGTTTTTGTCAACTTCCTGTTGATTTTAGGTATAGAAGTGTTTAATGGAAATGTAGATCTAAGTCAGACCTACATAGAGGTTTTTGTTTCATGTCCCTACGACATTCCTAACGGAAGTTACAAGCAGTTTTGTCTGGAAAAAGGTGACGGCTTTTTACAAAACTTTTATTTTGAAGGGGTAATTGCCAACTTCCTGTTGATTTTAACTGAAAGATGCCAATTATCAAAATGTAGGTCCAAGTGAGACCTACATTGAGGTTTTTGTTTCATGTCTGTCCGACATTCCTACCAGAAGTTACAAGCAGTTTGATCTGTTTCCTCTTCCTAGGAGCAGTTTTTTCTGTGTTTTATTCAAAAATTGCAATAGAGCGCAATTTTGAGTTTAAAGGTTTGTTTTTTTCACTAGATCGCAATGTTTGCCAGTCCTGATGTGTGTGGCAAGTTTGGTGAGTTTTGAAGCATTTTAAGGGGGTCAAACTTCAGTTCAAAGAGGCAGAAATTGACTTTTTTGCGAAAATTTTGTTTTGAAGGGGTTTTTGCCAACTTCCTGTTGATTTTTGCTATAGAAGTGCTTCATTGGAAATGTAGGTCTGAGTCTGATCTACATAGAGGTTTTTGTTCCATGTCTCTACGACATTCCCAACGGAAGTTACAAGCAGTCTGTTTTTTGTTTCTTCCTAGGGGGCGCTAGCGCGCAATTTTAATTTTTGGGGTTAGGTTCCCTAATAAGTTGGTCTGCCGCTCCATACCGATGTGTGTGTCAATTTTGGTGAGTTTTGAAGCATGTTAAGGGGGTCAAATTAGGGTATTGTCTGTGTTGTATTCATAGGGGGCGCTAGAGCACAATTTTGAGTTTTGGGGTTTGGTTTTTTCATTAGCTCGCAATTGTTGCCAGTCCTGATGTGTGTGCCAAGTTTGGTGAGTTTTGAAGCATTTTAAGGGGGTCAAATTACAGCTCAAAGAGGTAAAAATGATATTTTTTTGGAAAATTTGCGCAGGGGTTCTTTGAAGGCGCGTAAAATCAAAACCTGAAAACTTATCACAACTTTGATCTATACTTTTAATCAGAAGGGTCCAAACTCTCTCCTGAGCGAGTTTGAAGCCGAAACGACAAACGCGCTCAGAGGAGATAACTTTTGAAGAAAGGTGACGGGTTTTCACAAAACTTTTATTTTGAAGGGGTAATTGCCAACTTCCTGTTGATTTTTTCTGCTAGCTGTCAATTATTAAAATGTAGGTCTAAGTGAGACCTACATAGAAGTTTTTGTTTCATGTCTTTCCGGCATTCCTACCCGAAGTTACAAGCAGTTTTGTCTGTGTTTTCTTCCTGGAAGCAGTTTTTTCTGTGTTTTATTGAAAAATTGCGCTAAAGCGCAATTTTGAGGTTTCTTTTTTTTTTTTTCATTAGATTGCAATTTCTGCCAGTCCTGATGTGTCTGCCAAGTTTGGTGAGTTTTGAAGCATGTTAAGGGGGTCAAATTACAGCTCAAAGGGGCAAAAATAGCATTTTTTAGCGAAAATTTTGCTTTGAATGGGTTTTTGCCAAATTTCTGTTGATTTTAGGTATAGGCATTTCTAATGGGGAATCTAGGTCTAAGTCAGACCTACATAGAGGTTTTTGTTCCATGTCTTTACGACATTCCTAACGGAAGTTACAAGCAGTCTGGTTTTTTTTTTTCGTAGGGGGCGCTAGCGCGCATTTTTCATTTTTGGGGTTTGGTTGCTTAATATGTGTTTTTGCCAAGCCTTACCGATGTGTGTGCCAAATTTGGTGAGTTTTGGAGCATGGTCAGTGGGTCAAATTAGGGTTCGAAGCTGCGGAATAATAATAATAATAATAAAACAAAGCAGATTCAATAGGGTCCTTGCCATGGCAAAGGACAGAGTCCTTTGCTGGCAGTGCGGACCCTAATTAAAGCTGCAAGCAGCGTTGGTCGGGTCCGCCGCCGCCGCCGCCGCCGCCGTGTCCCGAGTCCCGATCTTAGTCAGACCTCCATAGAAGTTTTTGTTTCATCACTCTACGACATTCCTAACAGAATTTACAAGCAGTTTTATCAGTTTATTTTCCTAGGGGGCGCTAGAGCACAATTTTCATTTTTGGGGTTTGGTTTTTTTATTGGATGGCAATTTTCACCAGTCCTGATGTGTGTGTAAAATTTGGTGAGTTTTGAAGCATGTTAAGGGGGTCAAATTATAGATTTGCCTTTCTGGATGTTGTTGATAAATGGCTTTCGCTTGGCATTGTATAGCTTTAACTTGCACTTTGAAGCATTTTAAGGGGGTCAAATTTCAGTTCAAAGAGGCAAAAAAGGCATATTTTGCGAAAATTTTGTTTTGAAGGGGTTTTGCCAACTTCCTGTTGATTTTAGGTACAGAAGTGTTTATTGGAAATGTAGGTCTAAGTCAGACCTACACAGAGGTTTTTGTTTCATGTCTCTACGACATTCCTAACAGAAGTTACAAGCAGTCTGTTTTGTTTTTTTCGTAGGGGGCGCTAGCGCGCAATTTTCATTTTTGGGGTTTGGTTGCTTAATAAGTTGGTCTGCCGCTCCATACCGACGTGTTTGTCAAATTTGGGGAGTTTTGAAGCATGTTAAGGGGGTCAAATTAGGGTGCGAAGGTGCGAGCGCGCCTTGGGTTGCTGTCCCCGAGCCCCATGGTCGAAGAAGCCTTAATGCCACTATTTAATGCATTGTGAAAGTAATGCAGTTGTTGTATTGAAGTGAAAATATCAAGCTTCCTGTTGATTTTGGCCAAAGTATGTTAATTATTCAAATGTAGGTCTAAGTCAGACCTACATAGTGGTTTTTGTTTCATGTCTCTCTGACATTCCTACCGGAAGTTACAAGCAGTTTTGTCTTTGTTTTCTTCCTAGGAGCAGTTTGTCTGTGTTGTATTCCTAGGGGGCGCTAGAGCACAATTTTGATTTTTGGGGTTTGGTTTTTCCATCAGCTCGCAATTGTAGCCAGTCCTGATGTGTGTGCCAAGTTTGGTGAGTTTTGAAGCATTTTAAGGGGGTCAAATTACAGCTCAAAGAGGTAAAAATTATCTTTTTTAGGCAAATTTGCGCAGGGGATCTTTGAAGGCGCGTAAAATCAAAACCTTAAAACTTATCAAAATTTTGATCTATACTTTTAATCAGAAGGGTTCAAACTCTCTCCTGTGCGAGTTTGAAGCCGAAACGACAAACGCGCTCAGAGGAGATAACTTTTGAAGAAAGGTGACGGGTTTTCACAAAACTTTTATTTTGAAGGGGTAATTGCCAACTTCCTGTTGATTTTTTCTGCTAGCTGTCAATTACTAAAATGTAGGTTTAAGTGAGACCTACATAGAAGTTTTTGTTTCATGTCTTTCCGGCATTCCTACCCGAAGTTACAAACAGTTTTGTCTGTGTTTTCTTCCTGGAAGCAGTTTTTTCTGTGTTTTATTAAAAAATTGCGCTAGAGCGCATTTTTTGATATATTTTTTCTTTTTTTCATTAGAACGCAATTTCTGCCAGTCCAGATGTGTGTGCCAAGTTTGGTGAGTTTTGAAGCATTTTAAGGGGGTCAAATTACAGCTCAAAGAGGCAAAAATAGCATTTTTTTGCGAAAAATTTGCTTTGAATGGGTTTTTGCAAAATTTTTGTTGATTTTTGCCCCAGAAGGTACAATTATGAAATCTAGGTCTAAGTCAGCCCTACATAGAGGTTTTTGTTTCATGTCTCTACGACATTGCTAGCGGAAGTTACAAGCTGTCTGTTTTTTTTTTCTTCCTAGGGGGCGCTAGCGCGCAATTTTTATTTTTGGGGTTTGGTTGCTTAATAAGTTGGGAAGGCCCACCGTACCAACGTGTGTGTCAAATTTGGTGAGTTTTGAAGCATGTTCAGGGGGTCAAATTAGGGTGCGAAGGAGCGGAATAAACAATAATAATAATAAAACGCAGCAGATTCAATAGGGTCCTTGCATGGCAAAGGACATGGATGTCCTTTGCCATTGCAGGGCGGACCCTAATAAGAAACGTTACAGATTCAATAGGGTCCTTGCCTTAGCAAAGGACATGGAGTCCTTTGCTGGCAGGGCGGACCCTAATTAAAGCTGCAAGCAGCGTTGGTCGGGTCCGCCGTTGGCCGCCGCCGCCGCCGCCGTGTCCTGAGTCCCGATCTTAGTCAGACCTACATAGAAGTTTTTGTTTCATCACTCTACGACATTCCTAACAGAAGTTACAAGCAGTTTTGTCTGGAAAAAGGTGACGGCTTTTTACAAAACTTTTATTTTGAAGGGGTAATTGGCAACTTCCTGTTGATTTTAACTGAAAGATGCCAATTATCAAAATGTAGGTCTAAGTCAGACCTACACAGAGGTTTTTGTTTCCTGTCTCTACGACATTCCTAACGGAAGTTACAAGCAGTCTGTTTTTTGTATCTTCCTAGGGGGCGCTAGCGCGCAATTTTCATTTTTGGGGTTTGGTTACCTAATATGTTGGTCTGCCGCTCCATACCGATGTGTGTGTCAAATTTGGTGAGTTTTGAAGCATGTTAAGGGGGTCAAATTAGGGTATTGTCTGTGTTGTATTCCTAGGGGGCGCTAGAGCACACATTTGAGTTTTGAGGTTTGGTTTTTTCATTAGCTTGCAATTGTTGCCAGTCCTGATGTGTGTGCCAAGTTTGGTGAGTTTAGAAGCATTTTAAGGGGGTCAAATTACAGCTCAAAGAGGTAAAAAGGATATTTTTTGGGAAAATTTGCGCAGGGGATCTTTGAAGGCGCGTAAAATCAAAACCTTAGAACTTATCACAATTTTGTCCGACCACTTTTTTTAAAAGGGTTCAATCTCTCTCCTGTGCGAGTTTGAAGCCGAAACGACAAACGCACTGGGAGGAGTTTCGATTTGAAAAAGGTGACGGGTTTTTACAAAACTTTTATTTTGAAGGGGTAATTGCCAACTTCCTGTTGATTATTTCTGCTAGCTGTCAATTATTAAAATGTAGGTCTTAATGAGACCTACATAGAAGTTTTTGTTTCATGTCTTTCCGGCATTCCTACCCGAAGTTACAAGCAGTTTTGTCTGTGGTTTCTTCCTGGAAGCAGTTTTTTCTGTGTTTCATTGAAAAATTGCGCTAGAGCACAATTTTGAGATTTTTTTTTTTTTTTTTCATTAGATCACAATTTCTGCCAGTCCTGATGTGTGTGCCAAGTTTGGTGAGTTTTGAAGCATTTTAAGGGGGTCAAATTACAGCTCAAAGAGGCAAAATTAGCATTTTTTGCGAAAATTTTGCTTTGAAAGGGTTTTGCAAAATTTCTGTTGATTTTAGGTATAGGACTTTCTGATGGGGAATTTAGGTCTAGGTCAGTTCTACATAGAGGATTTTGTTTCATGTCTCTACGACATTCCTAACGGAAGTTACGAGCAATCTGTTTTTTGATTTTCGTAGGGGGCGCTAGCGCGCATTTTTCATTTTTCGGGTTTGGTTTTTTTATTAGATGGCAATTTTCGCCAGTTCTGATGAGTGTGTGAAATTTGGTGAGTTTTGGAGCATGGTCAGTGGGTCAAATTAAGGTTCAAAGAGGCGGCGGAATAATAATAATAATAATAATAAACGCAGCAGATTCAATAGGGTCCTTGCATGGCAAAGGACATGGATGTCCTTTGCCATTGCAGGGCGGACCCTAATAAAACGCTACAGATACAATAGGGTCCTTGCCATGGCAAAGGACATGGAGTCCTTTGCTGGCAGGGCGGACCCTAATTAAAGCTCAAAGAGGCAAAAATAGCGTTTTTTGCGTAAATGTTGCTTTGAATGAGTTTTTGCAAAATTTCTGTTGATTTTGGGTATAGACATTTTTTATTGGAAATGTAGGTCTTAGTCAGACCTACACAGAGGTTTTGGTTTCATGTCTCTACGACATTCCTAACGGAAGTTACAAGCAGTCTGTTTTTTGTCTCTTCCTAGGGGGCGCTAGCGCGCAATTTTCATTTTTGGGGTTTGGTTGCTTAATAAGTTGGTCTGCTGCTCCATACCGATGTGTGTGTCAATTTTGGTGAGTTTTGAAGCATGTTAAGGGGGTCAAATTAGGGTGCGAAGGTGCGAACGCGCCTTGGGTTGCTGTCCCCGAGCCCCACGGCAGGAGAAGCCTTGCTGCCACTATTTAATGCATTGTGAAAGTAATGCAGTTGTTGTATTGAAGTGAAAATATCTAGCTTCCTGTTGATTTTTGCCAAAGTATGTTAATTATTCAAATGTAGGTCTAAGTCAGACCTACATAGTGGTTTTTGTTTCATGTCTCTACGACATTCCTACCGGAAGTTACAAGCAGTTTTGTCTTTGTTTTCTTCCTAGGAGCAGTTTGTCTGTGTTGTATTCCTAGGGGGCGCTAGAGCACAATTTTGAGTTTTGGAGTTTGGTTTTTTTATCAGCTCGCAATTGTTGCCAGTCCTGATGTGTGTGCCAAGTTTGGTGAGTTTTGAAGCATTTTAAGGGGGTCAAATTACAGCTCAAAGAGGCAAAATGACATTTTTTAGGAAACTTTGCGCAGGGTGTCTTTGAAGGCGCGTAAAATCAAAACCGGAGAACTTATCACAATTTTGTCCGACCACTTTTTTTAAAAGGGTTCAATCTCTCTCCTGTGCGAGTTTGAAGCCGAAACGACAAACGCACTGGGAGGAGTTTCGATTTGAAAAAGGTGACGGGTTTTCACGAAAACTTTTATTTTGAAGGGGTAATTGCCAACTTCCTGTTGATTTTTTCTGCTAGCTGTCAATTATTAAAATGTAGGTCTAAGTAAGACCTACATAGAACTTTTTGTTTCATGTCTTTCCGACATTCCTACCGGAAGTTACAAGCAGTTTTGTCTGTGTTTTCTTCCTGGAAGCAGTTTTTTCTGTGTTTCATTCAAAAAATTTTGTAGAGCGCAATTTTGAGTTTTATGATTTTTTTTTTTCATTAGCTCGCAATGGTTGCCAGTCCTGATGTGTGTGCCAAGTTTGGTGAGTTTTGAAGCATTCTAAGGGGGTCAAATTACAGCTCAAAGAGGCAAAAATAGCATTTTTTGTGAAAATGTTGCTTTGAATGGGTTTTTGCAAAATTTCTGTAAATTTTTGCCCTAGAATATACAATTATGAAATTTAGGTCGAAGTCAGACCTACATAGAGGTTTTTGTTTCATGTCTCTACGACATTCCTAACGGAAGTTACAAGCAGTCTCTTTTTTTTTTCTTCCTAGGGGGCGCTATTGCGCAATTTTGATTTTTATGATTTGGCTCCCTAATATGTTGGGAAGGCATGAAAGACCAACGTATGTGTCAAATTTGGTGAGTTTTGAAATATGTTAAGAGGGTGAAATTGGGGCGCGACGGTGCGGAAGAAAGAAAGAAAGAATAATAATTAAAGCTGCAAGCAGCGTTGGTCGGGTCCGCCGTTGGCCGCCGCCGCCGCCGCCGTGTCCCGAGTCCCGATCTTAGTCAGACCTCCATAGAAGTTTTTGTTTCATCAGTCTACGACATTCCTAACAGAATTTACAAGCAGTTTTATCAGTTTATTTTCCTAGGGGGCGCTAGAGCACAATTTTCATTTTTGGGGTTTGGTTTTTTTATTGGATGGCAATTTTCACCAGTCCTGATGTGTGTGTAAAATTTGGTGAGTTTTGAAGCATGTTAAGGGGGTCAAATTATAGATTTGCGTTTCTGGATGTTGTTGATAAATGGCTTTCGCTTGGCATTGTATAGCTCTAACTTGCACTTTGAAGCATTTTAAGGGGGTCAAATTTCTGTTCAAAGAGGCAAAAAAGGCATATTTTGCAAAAAATTTGTTTTGAAGGGGTTTTTGCCAACTTCCTGTTGATTTTAGATACAGAAGTGTTTATTGGAAATGTGGGTCTAAGTCAGACCTACACAGAGGTTTTTGTTTCATGTCTCTACGACATTCCTAACGGAAGTTACAAGCAGTCTGTTTTTTGTCTCTTCCTAGGGGGCGCTAGCTTGCAATTTTAATTTTTGGGTTTTGGTTGCTTAATAAGTGGGTCTGCCGCTCCATACCGATGTGTGTGCCAAATTTGGTGAGTTTTGAAGCATGTTAAGGGGGTCAAATTAGGGTGCGAAGGTGCGAGCGCGCCTTGGGTTGCTGTCCCCGAGCCCCACGGCAGGAGAAGCCTTGGTGACACTATTTAATGCATTGTGAAAGTAATGCAGTTGTTGTATTGAAGTGAAAATATCAAGCTCCCTGTTGATTTTTGCCAAAGTATGTTAATTATTCAAATGTAGGTCTAAGTCAGACCTACATAGTGGTTTTTGTTTCATGTCTCTACGACATTCCTACCGGAAGTTACAAGCAGTTTTGTCTTTGTTTTCTTCCTAGGAGTAGTTTGTCTGTGTTGTATTCCTAGGGGGCGCTAGAGCACAATTTTGAGTTTTGGAGTTTGGTTTTTTTATCAGCTCGCAATTGTTGCCAGTCCTGATGTGTGTGCCAAGTTTGGTGAGTTTTGAAGCATTTTAAGGGGGTCAAATTACAGCTCAAAGAGGTAAAAATTATCTTTTTTAGGAAAATTTGCGCAGGGGATCTTTGAAGGCGCGTAAAATCAAACCCTTAAAACTTATCACAATTTTGTCCGACCACTTTTTTTAAAAGGGTTCAATCTCTCTCCTGTGCGAGTTTGAAGCCGAAACGACAAACGCACTAGGAGGAGTTTCGATTTGAAAAAGGTGACGGGTTTTCACGAAAACTTTTATTTTGAAGGGGTAATTGCCAACTTCCTGTTGATTTTTTCTGCTAGCTGTCAATTATTAAAATGTAGGTCTAAGTAAGACCTACATAGAAGTTTTTGTTTCATGTCTTTCCGACATTCCTACCGGAAGTTACAAGCAGTTTTGTCTGTGTTTTCTTCCTAGAAGCAGTTTTTTCTGTGTTTCATTCCAAAAATTTTGTAGAGTGCAATTTTGAGTTTTAGAAATTTTTTTTTTCATTAGATCACAATTTCTGCCAGTCCTGATGTGTCTGCCAAGTTTGGTGAGTTTTGAAGCATTTTAAGGGGGTCAAATTGCAGCTCAAAGAGGCAAAAATAGCATTTTTGGCGAAAATTTTGCTTTGAAAGGGTTTTGCAAAATTTCTGTTGATTTTGGGTATAGGAGTTTCTGATGGGGAATTTAGGTCTCGGTCAGTTCTACATAGAGGATTTTGTTTCATGTCTCTACGACATTCCTACCGGAAGTTACAAGCAATCCATTTTTTGTCTTTTCCTAGGGGGCGCTAGAGCGCAATTTTGATTTTTCTGGTTCGGCTCCCTAATATATTGGGAAGAAACTCCTCACCGACGCGTGTGTCAAATTTGGTGTGCTTTGAGGCATGGTCAGTGGGTCAAAATACAGCGCATAGGCGAGTATCGGTGCGGAAGAAAGAAAGAATAATAATAAAACGCAGCAGATTCAATAGGGTCCTTGCCAGGGCAAAGGACAGAGTCCTTTGCTGGCAGGGCGGACCCTAATTAAAGCTGCAAGCAGCGTTGGTCGGGTCCGCCGTTGGCCGCCGCCGCCGCCGCCGTGTCCCGAGTCCCGATCTTAGTCAGACCAACATAGAGGTCTTTGTTTCATGTCTCTACGACATTCCTAACAGAAGTTACAAGCAGTTTTGTCTGGAAAAAGGTGACGGCTTTTTACAAAACTTTTATTTTGAAGGGGTAATTGCCAACTTCCTGTTGATTTCAACTGAAAGATGCCACCTATCAAAATGTAGGTCTAAGTCAGACCTACACAGAGGTTTTTGTTTCATGTCTCTACGACATTCCTAACGGAAGTTACAAGCAGTCTGTTTTTTGTATCTTCCTAGGGGGCGCTATCGCGCAATTTTCATTTTCGGGGTTTGGTTGCTTAATAGGTTGGTCTGCCGCTCCATACCGATGTGTGTGTCAATTTTGGTGAGTTTTGAAGCAAGTTAAGGGGGTCAAATTAGGGTGCGAAGGTGCGAGCGCGCCTTGGGTTGCTGTCCCCGAGCCCCACGGCAGGAGATGCCTTGGTGACACTATTTAATGCATTGTGAAAGTAATGCAGTTGTTGTATTGAAGTGAAAATATCAAGCTCCCTGTTGATTTTTGCCAAAGTATGTTAATTATTCAAATGTAGGTCTAAGTCAGACCTACATAGTGGTTTTTGTTTCATGTCTCTACGACATTCCTACCGGAAGTTACAAGCAGTTTTGTCTTTGTTTTCTTCCTAGGAGTAGTTTGTCTGTGTTGTATTCCTAGGGGGCGCTAGAGCACAATTTTGAGTTTTGGGGTTTGGTTTTTTCATCAGCTCGCAATTGTTGCCAGTCCTGATGTGTGTGCCAAGTTTGGTGTGTTTTGAAGCATTTTAAGGGGGTCAAATTACAGCTCAAAGAGGTAAAAATTATCTTTTTTAGGAAAATTTGCGCAGGGGATCTTTGAAGGCGCGTAAAATCAAACCCTTAAAACTTATCACAATTTTGTCCGACCACTTTTTTTAAAAGGGTTCAATCTCTCTCCTGTGCGAGTTTGAAGCCGAAACGACAAACGCACTGGGAGGAGTTTCGATTTGAAAAAGGTTACGGGTTTTCACGAAAACTTTTATTTTGAAGGGGTAATTGCCAACTTCCTGTTGATTTTTTCTGCTAGCTGTCAATTATTAAAATGTAGGTCTAAGTAAGACCTACATAGAAGTTTTTGTTTCATGTCTTTCCGACATTCCTACCGGAAGTTACAAGCAGTTTTGTCTGTGTTTTCTTCCTAGAAGCAGTTTTTTCTGTGTTTCATTCCAAAAATTCTGTAGAGCGCAATTTTGAGTTTTAGAAAATTTTTTTTTCATTAGATCACAATTTCTGCCAGTCCTGATGTGTCTGCCAAGTTTGGTGAGTTTTGAAGCATTTTAAGGGGGTCAAATTACAGCTCAAAGAGGCAAAAATAGCATTTTTGGCGAAAATTTTGCTTTGAAAGGGTTTTGCAAAATTTCTGTTGATTTTAGGTATAGGAGTTTCTGATGGGGAATTTAGGTCTAGGTCAGTTCTACATAGAGGATTTTGTTTCATGTCTCTACGACATTCCTACCCGAAGTTACAAGCAATCCATTTTTTGTCTTTTCCTAGGGGGCGCTAGAGCGCAATTTTGATTTTTCTGGTTCGGCTCCCTAATATGTTGGGGAGAAACTCCTCACCGACGCGTGTGTCAAATTTGGTGTGCTTTGAGGCATGGTCAGTGGGTCAAAATACAGCGCATATGCGAGTATCGGTGCGGAAGAAAGAAAGAATAATAATAAGAATAAAACGCTACAGATTCAATAGGGTCCTTGCATGGCAAAGGACATGGATGTCCTTTGCCATTGCAGGGCGGACCCTAATTAAAGCTGCAAGCAGCGTTGGTCGGGTCCGCCGTTGGCCGCCGCCGCCGCCGCCGTGTCCCGAGTCCCGATCTTAGTCAGACCAACATAGAGGTCTTTGTTTCATGTCTCTACGACATTCCTAACAGAAGTTACAAGCAGTTTTGTCTGGAAAAAGGTGACGGCTTTTTACAAAACTTTTATTTTGAAGGGGTAATTGCCAACTTCCTGTTGATTTTAACTGAAAGATGCCACCTATCAAAATGTAGGTCTACAGACCTACACAGAAGTTTTTGTTTCATGTCTCTACGACATTCCTAACGGAAGTTACAAGCAGTCTGTTTTTTGTCTCTTCCTAGGGGGCGCTAGCGCGCAATTTTCATTTTTGGAGTTTGGTTGCTTAATAAGTTGGTCTGCCGCTCCATACCGATGTGTGTGTCAATTTTGGTGAGTTTTGAAGCAAGTTAAGGGGGTCAAATTAGGGTGCGAAGGTGCGAGCGCGCCTTGGGTTGCTGTCCCCGAGCCCCAGGGCTTAAGACGCCTTCGTCCCACTATTTAATGCATTGTGAAAGTAATGCAGTTGTTGTATTGAAGTGAAAATATCAAGCTCCCTGTTGATTTTTGCCAAAGTATGTTAATTATTCAAATGTAGGTCTAAGTCAGACCTACATAGTGGTTTTTGTTTCATGTCTCTACGACATTCCTACCGGAAGTTACAAGCAGTTTTGTCTTTGTTTTCTTCCTAGGAGCAGTTTGTCTGTGTTGTATTCCTAGGGGGCGCTAGAGCACAATTTGGTGTTTTGGAGTTTGGTTTTTTCATCAGCTCGCAATGGTTGCCAGTCCTGATGTGTGTGCCAAGTTTGGTGAGTTTTGAAGCATTTTAAGGGGGTCAAATTACAGCTCAAATAGGCAAAAATGACATTTTTTAGGAAACTTTGCGCAGGGCGTCTTTGAAGGCGCGAAAAATCAAAACCTTAAAACTTATCACAACTTTGATCTATACTTTTAATCAGAAGGGTCCAAACTCTCTCCTGAGCGAGTTTGAAGCCGAAACGACAAACGCGCTCAGAGGAGATAACTTTTGAAGAAAGGTGACGGGTTTTCACAAAACTTTTATTTTGAAGGGGTAATTGCCAACTTCCTGTTGATTATTTCTGCTAGCTGTCAATTACTAAAATGTAGGTCTTAATGAGACCTACATAGAAGTTTTTGTTTCATGTCTTTCCGGCATTCCTACCCGAAGTTACAAGCAGTTTTGTCTGTGGTTTCTTCCTGGAAGCAGTTTTTTCTGTGTTTTATTGAAAAATTGCGCTAGAGCACAATTTTGAGATTTTTTTTTTTTTTTTTTCATTAGATCACAATTTCTGCCAGTCCTGATGTGTGTGCCAAGTTTGGTGAGTTTTGAAGCATTTTAAGGGGGTCAAATTGCAGCTCAAAGAGGCAAAAATAGCGTTTTTTGGCGAAAATTTTGCTTTGAAAGGGTTTTGCAAAATTTCTGTTGGTTTTAGGTATAGGAGTTTCTGATGGGGAATTTAGGTCTAGGTCAGTTCTACATAGAGGATTTTGTTTCATGTCTCTACGGCATTCCTACCGGAAGTTACAAGCAGTCTGTTTTTTTTTTTTCGTAGGGGGCGCTAGCGCGCATTTTTCATTTTTGGGGTTTGGTTGCTTAATACTTGTTTTTGGCAAGCCTTACCGATGTGTGTGCCAAATTTGGTGAGTTTTGGAGCATGGTCAGTGGGTCAAATTAGGGTTCAAAGTTGCGGAAAAATAATAATAATTAAAGCTGCAAGCAGCGTTGGTCGGGTCCGCCGTTGGCCGCCGCCGCCGTGTCCCGAGTCCCGATCTTAGTCAGACCTACATAGAAGTTTTTGTTTCATCACTCTACGACATTCCTAATAGAATTTACAAGCAGTTTAATCAGTTTATTTTCCTAGGGGGCGCTAGAGCACAATTTTCATTTTTGGGGTTTGGTTTTTTATTGGATGGCAATTTTCACCAGTCCTGATGTGTGTGTAAAATTTGGTGAGTTTTGAAGCATGTTAAGGGGGTCAAATTATAGATTTGCGTTTCTGGATGTTGTTGATAAAATGCTTTCGCTTGGCATTGTATAGCTCTAACTTGCACTTTGAAGCATTTTAAGGGGGTCAAATTTCAGTTCAAAAAGGCAAAAAAGTCATATTTTGCGAAAATTTTGTTTTGAAGGGGTTTTTGCCAACTTCCTGTTGATTTTAGGTACAGAAGTGTTTATGGGAAATGTAGGTCTAAGTTAGACCTACACAGAAGTTTTTGTTTCATGTCTCTACGACATTCCTAACGGAAGTTACAAGCAGTCTGTTTTTTGTCTCTTCCTAGGGGGCGCTAGCGGGCAATTTTCATTTTTGGGGTTTGGTTGCTCAAGAAGTTGGTCTGCCGCTCCATACCGACGTGTGTGTCAAATTTGGTGAGTTTTGAAGCATGTTAAGGGGGTCAAATTACAGATTGGCGTTTCTGGATGTTGTTGATAAATGGCTTTCGCTTGGCATAGTATAGCTTTAACTTGCACTTTGAAGCATTTTAAGGGGGTCAAATATCAGTTCAAAGAGGCAAAAAAGGCATTTTTTGCAAAAATTTAGTTTTGAAGGGGTTTTTGCCAACTTCCTGTTGATTTTCGGTACAGAAGTATTTCATTGGAAATGTAGGTCTAAGTCAGACCTACATAGAGGTTTTTGTTTCATGTCTCTACGACATTCCTAACGGAAGTTACACGCAGTCTGTTTTTTGTCTCTTCCTAGGGGGCGCTAGCGCGCAATTTGCATTTTTGGGGTTTGGTTGCTTAATAAGGTGGTCTGCCGCTCCATACCGATGTGTGTGCCAAATTTGGTGAGTTTTGAAGCATGTTAAGGGGGTCAAATTAGGGTGCGAAGGTGCGAGCGCGCCTTGGGTTGCTGTCCCCGAGCCCCACGGCAGGAGAAGCCTTGGTGACACTATTTAATGCATTGTGAAAGTAATGCAGTTGTTGTATTGAAGTGAAAATATCAAGCTTCCTGTTGATTTTGGCCAAAGTATGTTAATTATTCAAATGTAGGTCTAAGTCAGACCTACATAGTGGTTTTTGTTTCATGTCTCTTTGACATTCCTACCGGAAGTTACAATCAGTTTTGTCTTTGTTTTCTTCCTAGGAGCAGTTTGTCTGTGTTGTATTCCTAGGGGGCGCTAGAGCACAATTTTGAGTTTTGGGGTTTGTTTTTTTCACTAGATCGCAATTGTTGCCAGTCCTGATGTGTGTGCCAAGTTTGGTGAGTTTTGAAGCATTTTAAGGGGGTCAAATTACAGCTCAAAGAGGTAAAAATTATCTTTTTTAGGAAAATTTGCGCAGCGGATATTTGAAGGCGCGTAAAATCAAACCCTTAAAACTTATCAAAATTTTGATCTATACTTTTAATCAGAAGGGTTCAAACTCTCTCCTGTGCGAGTTTGAAGCCGAAACGACAAACGCGCTCAGAGGAGATAACTTTTGAAGAAAGGTGACGGATTTTCACAAAACTTTTATTTTGAAGGGGTAATTGACAACTTCCTGTTGATTTTTTCTGCAGGCTGTCAATTATTAAAATGTAGGTCTAAGTGAGACCTACATCGTGGTTTTTGTTTCATGTCTTTCCGGCATTCCTACCGGAAGTTACAAGCAGTTTTGTCTGTGTTTTCCTCCTGAAAGCAGTTTTGTCTGTGTTTTATTCAAAAATTGCTCTAGAGCGCAATTTTGAGTTTTATTAATATTTTTTTTCATTAGATCGCAATTTCTGCCATTCCTGATGTGTCTGCCAAGTTTGGTGAGTTTTGAAGCATTCTAAGGGGGTCAAATTGCAGCTCAAAGAGGCAAAAATAGCATTTTTTTGCGAAAATGTTGCTTTGAAAGAGTTTTTGCAAAATTTCTGTTGATTTTGGGTATAGACATTTTTTATTGGAAATGTAGGTCTAAGTCAGACCTACACAGAGGTTTTTGTTTCATGTCTCTACGACATTGCTAGCGGAAGTTACAAGCTGTCTGTTTTTTTTTTCTTCCTAGGGGGCGCTAGCGCGCAATTTTTATTTTTGGGGTTTGGTTACTTAATAAGTTGGGAAGGCCCACCGTACCAACGTGTGTGTCAAATTTGGTGAGTTTTGAAGCATGTTCAGGGGGTCAAATTAGGGTGCGAAGGAGCGGAATAAACAATAATAATAATAAAACGCAGCAGATTCAATAGGGTCCTTGCATGGCAAAGGACATGGATGTCCTTTGCCATTGCAGGGCGGACCCTAATAATTAAAGCTGCAAGCAGCGTTGGTCGGGTCCGCCGTTGGCCGCCGCCGCCGCCGCCGTGTCCCGAGTCCCGATCTTGGTCAGACCTCCATAGAAGTTTTTGTTTCATCACTCTACGACATTCCTAATAGAATTTACAAGCAGTTTAATCAGTTTATTTTCCTAGGGGGCGCTAGAGCACAATTTTCATTTTTGGGGTTTGGTTTTTTTATTGGATGGCAATTTTCACCAGTCCTGATGTGTGTGTAAAATTTGGTGAGTTTTGAAGCATGTTAAGGGGGTCAAATTATAGATTTGCGTTTCTGGATGTTGTTGATAAATGGCTTTTCCTTGGCATTGTATAGCTCTAACTTGCACTTTGAAGCATTTTAAGGGGGTCAAATTTCAGTTCAAAGAGGCAAAAAAGTCATATTTTGCGAAAATTTTGTTTTGAAGGGGTTTTTGCCAACTTCCTGTTGATTTTAGGTACAGAAGTGTTTATTGGAAATGTAGGTCTAAGTTAGACCTACACAGAGGTTTTTGTTTCATGTCTCTACGACATTCCTAAGGGAAGTTACAAGCAGTCTGTTTTTTGTCTCTTCCTAGGGGGCGCTAGCGGGCAATTTTCATTTTTGGGGTTTGGTTGCTCAATAAGTTGGTCTGCCGCTCCATACCGACGTGTGTGTCAAATTTGGTGAGTTTTGAAGCATGTTAAGGGGGTCAAATTACAGATTGGCGTTTCTGGATGTTGTTGATAAATGGCTTTCGCTTGGCATAGTATAGCTTTAACTTGCACTTTGAAGCATTTTAAGGGGGTCAAATATCAGTTCAAAGAGGCAAAAAAGGCATTTTTTGCAAAAATTTAGTTTTGAAGGGGTTTTTGCCAACTTCCTGTTGATTTTCGGTACAGAAGTATTTCATTGGAAATGTAGGTCTAAGTCAGACCTACATAGAGGTTTTTGTTTCATGTCTCTACGACATTCCTAACGGAAGTTACACGCAGTCTGTTTTTTGTCTCTTCCTAGGGGGCGCTAGCGCGCAATTTGCATTTTTGGGGTTTGGTTGCTTAATAAGTTGGTCTGCCGCTCCATACCGATGTGTGTGTCAATTTTGGTGAGTTTTGAAGCATGTTAAGGGGGTCAAATTAGGGTGCGAAGGTGCGAGCGCGCCTTGGGTTGCTGTCCCCGAGCCCCACGGCAGGAGAAGCCTTGGTGACACTATTTAATGCATTGTGAAAGTAATGCAGTTGTTGTATTGAAGTGAAAATATCAAGCTTCCTTTTGATTTTGGCCAAAGTATGTTAATTATTCAAATGTAGGTCTAAGTCAGACCTACATAGTGGTTTTTGTTTCATGTCTCTTTGACATTCCTACCGGAAGTTACAAGCAGTTTTGTCTTTGTTTTCTTCCTAGGAGCAGTTTGTCTGTGTTGTATTCCTAGGGGGCGCTAGAGCACAATTTTGAGTTTTGGGGTTGTTTTTTTCACTAGATCGCAATTGTTGCCAGTCCTGATGTGTGTGCCAAGTTTGGTGAGTTTTGAAGCATTTTAAGGGGGTCAAATTACAGCTCAAAGAGGTAAAAATTATCTTTTTTAGGAAAATTTGCGCAGCGGATCTTTGAAGGCGCGTAAAATCAAACCCTTAAAACTTATCAAAATTTTGATCTATACTTTTAATCAGAAGGGTTCAAACTCTCTCCTGTGCGAGTTTGAAGCCGAAACGACAAACGCGCTCAGAGGAGATAACTTTTGAAGAAAGGTGACGGATTTTCACAAAACTTTTATTTTGAAGGGGTAATTGACAACTTCCTGTTGATTTTTTCTGCAGGCTGTCAATTATTAAAATGTAGGTCTAAGTGAGACCTACATCGTGGTTTTTGTTTCATGTCTTTCTGGCATTCCTACCGGAAGTTACAAGCAGTTTTGTCTGTGTTTTCCTCCTGAAAGCAGTTTTGTCTGGGTTTTATTCAAAAATTGCTCCAGAGCGCAATTTTGAGTTTTATTAATTTTTTTTTTCATTAGATCGCAATTTCTGCCAGTCCTGGTGTGTCTGCCAAGTTTGGTGAGTTTTGAAGCATTCTAAGGGGGTCAAATTGCAGCTCAAAGAGGCAAAAATAGCATTTTTCTGCGAAAATGTTGCTTTGAATGAGTTTTTGCAAAATTTCTGTTGATTTTGGGTAGAGACATTTTTTATTGGAAATGTAGGTCTAAGTCAGACCTACACAGAGGTTTTTGTTTCATGTCTCTACGACATTCCTGACGGAAGTTACAAGCAGTCTGTTTTTTTTTTTTTCCTAGGGGGCGCTAGTGCGCAATTTTGAGTTTTGGGGTTTAGTTTTTTTATCAGCTCGCAATTGTTGCCAGTCCTGATGTGTGTGCCAAGTTTGGTGAGTTTTGAAGCATTTTAAGGGGGTCAAATTACAGCTCAAAGAGGCAAAAATGAATTTTTTTAGGCAAATTTGCGCAGGGGATCTTTGAAGGCGCGTAAAATCAAAACCTTAAAACTTATCACAACTTTGATCTATACTTTTAATCAGAAGGGTCCAAACTCTCTCCTGAGCGAGTTTGAAGCCGAAACGACAAACGCGCTCAGAGGAGATAACTTTTGAAGAAAGGTGACGGGTTTTCACAAAACTTTTATTTTGAAGGGGTAATTGCCAACTTCCTGTTGATTTTTTCTGCTAGCTGTCAATTACTAAAATGTAGGTTTAAGTGAGACCTACATAGAAGTTTTTGTTTCATGTCTTTCCGGCATTCCTACCCGAAGTTACAAGCAGTTTTATCTGTGTTTTCTACCTGGAAGCAGTTTTTTCTGTGTTTTATTGAAAAATTGCGCTAAAGCGCAATTTTGAGTTTTATTTATTTTTTTTTTCATTAGATTGCACTTTCTGCCAGTCCTGATGTGTCTTCCAAGTTTGGTGAGTTTTGAAGCATGTTAAGGGGGTCAAATTACAGCTCAAAGGGGCAAAAATAGCATTTTTTAGCGAAAATTTTGCTTTGAATGGGTTTTTGCCAAATTTCTGTTGATTTTAGGTATAGGCATTTCTAATGGGGAATCTAGGTCTAAGTCAGACCTACATAGAGGTTTTTGTTCCATGTCTTTACGACATTCCTAACGGAAGTTACAAGCAGTCTGTTTTTTTTTTTTCGTAGGGGGCGCTAGCGCGCATTTTTCATTTTTGGGGTTTGGTTGCTTAATATGTGTTTTTGCCAAGCCTTACCGATGTGTGTTTAAAATTTGGTGAGTTTTGAAGCATGGTCAGTGGGTCAAATTAGGGTTCAAAGCTGCGGAAGAATAATAATAATTAAAGCTGCAAGCAGCGTTGGTCGGGTCCGCCGTTGGCCGCCGCCGCCGTGTCCCGAGTCCCGATCTTAGTCAGACCTACATAGAGGTATTTGTTTCATGTCTCTACGACATTCCTAACAGAAGTTACAAGCAGTTTTGTCTGGAAAAAGGTGACGGCTTTTTACAAAACTTTTATTTTGAAGGGGTAATTGCCAACTTCCTGTTGATTTCAACTGAAATATATCAATCATCAAAATGTAGTTCTAAGTGAGACCTACATTGAGGTTTTTGTTTCATGTCTGTCTGACGTTCCTACCAGAAGTTACAAGCAGTTTGATCTGTTTCCTCTTCCTAGGAGCAGTTTTTTCTGTGTTTTATTCAAAAATTGCAATAGAGTGCAATTTTGAGTTTTAAGGTTTGTTTTTTTTCACTAGATCACAATTTCTGCCAGTCCTGATGTGTGTGCCAAGTTTGGTGAGTTTTGAAGCATTTTAAGGGGGTCAAATTACAGCTGAAAGAGCCAAAAATAGCATTTTTTACGAAAATTTTGCTTTGAATGAGTTTTTGCAAAATTTCTGTTGATTTTGGGTATAGACGTTTTTTATTGGAAATGTAGGTCTAAGTCAGACCTACACAGAAGTTTTTGTTTCATCTCTCTACGACATTCCTAACGGAAGTTACAAGCAGTCTGTTTTTTGTCTCTTCCTAGGGGGCGCTAGCGCGCAATTTTAATTTTTGGGGTTTGGTTACCTAATAAGTTGGTCTGCCCCTCCATACCAATGTGTGTGTCAAATTTGGTGAGTTTTGAAGCATGTTAAGGGGGTCAAATTATGGTATTGTCTGTGTTGTATTCCTAGGGGGCGCTAGAGCGCAATTTTGAGTTTTGGAGTTTGGTTTTTTATCAGCTCACAATGGTTGCCAGTCCTGATGTGTGTGCCAAGTTTGGTGAGTTTTGAAGCATTTTAAGGGGGTCAAATTACAGCTCAAAGAGGCGAAAATTAAATTTTTTAGGAAACTTTGCGCAGCGGATCTTTGAAGGCGCGTAAAATCAAAACCTTAAAACTTATCAAAACTTTGATCTATACTTTTAATCAGAAGGGTTCAAACTCTCTCCTGAGCGAGTTTGAAGCCGAAACGACAAACGCGCTCAGAGGAGATAACTTTTGAAGAAAGGTGACGGGTTTTCACAAAACTTTTATTTTGAAGGGGTAATTGCCAACTTCCTGTTCATTATTTCTGCTAGCTGTCAATTACTAAAATGTAGGTTTAAGTGAGACCTACATAGAAGTTTTTGTTTCATGTCTTTCCGGCATTCCTACCCGAAGTTACAAGCAGTTTTGTCTGTGGTTTCTTCCTGGAAGCAGTTTTTTCTGTGTTTTATTGAAAAATTGCGCTAGAGCCCAATTTTGAGATTTTTTTTTTTTTTTTTTCATTAGATCACAATTTCTGCCAGTCCTAATGTGTGTTCCAAGTTTAGTGAGTTTTGAAGCATGTTAAGGGGGTCAAATTGCAGCTCTAAGAGGCAAAAATAGCGTTTTTTGGCGAAAATTTTGCTTTGAAAGGGTTTTGCAAAATTTCTGTTGATTTTAGGTATAGGAGTTTCTGATGGGGAATTTAGGTCTAGGTCAGTTCTACATAGAGGATTTTGTTTCATGTCTCTACGACATTCCTACCGGAAGTTACACGCAGTCTGGTTTTTTTTTTTCGTAGGGGGCGCTAGCGCGCATTTTTCATTTTTGGGGTTTGGTTGCTTAATATGTGTTTTTGCCAAGCCTTACCGATGTGTGTGCCAAATTTGGTGAGTTTTGAAGCATGGTCAGTGGGTCAAATTAGGGTTCAAAGCTGCGGAAGAATAATAATAATAAGAAACGTTACAGATTCAATAGGGTCCTTGCCTTAGCAAAGGACATGGAGTCCTTTGCTGGCAGGGCGGACCCTAATAATTAAAGCTGCAAGCAGCGTTGGTCGGGTCCGCCGTTGGCCGCCGTGTCCCGAGTCCCGATCTTAGTCAGACCTCCATAGAAGTTTTTGTTTCATCAGTCTACGACATTCCTAACAGAAATTACAAGCAGTTTTGTCAGTTTATTTTCCTAGGGGGCGCTAGAGCACAATTTTCATTTTTGGGGTTTGGTTTTTTTATTGGATGGCAATTTTCACCAGTCCTGATGTGTGTGTAAAATTTGGTGAGTTTTGAAGCATGTTAAGGGGGTCAAATTATAGATTTGCGTTTCTGGATGTTGTTGATAAATGGCTTTCGCTTGGCATTGTATAGCTCTAACTTGCACTTTGAAGCATTTTAAGGGGGTCAAATTTCAGTTCAAAGAGGCAAAAAAGGCATATTTTGCGAAAATTTTGTTTTGAAGGGGTTTTTGCCAACTTCCTGTTGATTTTAGGTACAGAAGTGTTTATTGGAAATGTAGGTCTAAGTCAGACCTACACAGAGGTTTTTGTTTCATGTCTCTACGACATTCCTAACGGAAGTTACAAGCAGTCTGTTTTTTGTCTCTTCCTAGGGGGCGCAAGCTTGCAATTTTAATTTTTGGGGTTTGGTTGCTTAATAAGTTGGTCTGCCGCTCCATACCGATGTGTGTGTCAATTTTGGTGAGTTTTGAAGCATGTTAAGGGGGTCAAATTAGGGTGCGAAGGTGCGAGCGCGCCTTGGGTTGCTGTCCCCGAGCCCACGGCAGGAGAAGCCTTGCTGCCACTATTTAATGCATTGTGAAAGTAATGCAGTTGTTGTATTGAAGTGAAAATATCTAGCTTCCTGTTGATTTTTGCCAAAGTATGTTAATTATTCAAATGTAGGTCTAAGTCAGACCTACATAGTGGTTTTTGTTTCATGTCTCTTTGACATTCCTACCGGAAGTTACAAGCAGTTTTGTCTTTGTTTTCTTCCTAGGAGCAGTTTGTCTGTGTTGTATTCCTAGGGGGCGCTAGAGCACAATTTTGAGTTTTGGGGTTTGTTTTTTTCACTAGATCGCAATTGTTGCCAGTCCTGATGTGTGTGCCAAGTTTGGTGAGTTTTGAAGCATTTTAAGGGGGTCAAATTACAGCTCAAATAGGTAAAAATTATCTTTTTTAGGAAAATTTGCGCAGCGGATCTTTGAAGGCGCGTAAAATCAAACCCTTAAAACTTATCAAAATTTTGATCTATACTTTTAATCAGAAGGGTTCAAACTCTCTCCTGTGCGAGTTTGAAGCCGAAACGACAAACGCGCTCAGAGGAGATAACTTTTGAAGAAAGGTGACGGATTTTCACAAAACTTTTATTTTGAAGGGGTAATTGACAACTTCCTGTTGATTTTTTCTGCAGGCTGTCAATTATTAAAATGTAGGTCTAAGTGAGACCTACATCGTGGTTTTTGTTTCATGTCTTTCCGGCATTCCTACCGGAAGTTACAAGCAGTTTTGTCTGTGTTTTCCTCCTGAAAGCAGTTTTGTCTGTGTTTTATTCAAAAATTGCTCTAGAGCGCAATTTTGAGTTTTATTAATTTTTTTTTTCATTAGCTCGTAATTGTTGCCAGTCCTGGTGTGTCTGCCAAGTTTGGTGAGTTTTGAAGCATTCTAAGGGGGTCAAATTGCAGCTCAAAGAGGCAAAAATAGCATTTTTTTGCGAAAATGTTGCTTTGAATGAGTTTTTGCAAAATTTCTGTTGATTTTGGGTATAGACATTTTTTATTGGAAATGTAGGTCTAAGTCAGACCTACACAGAGGTTTTTGTTTCATGTCTCTACGACATTCCTGACGGAAGTTACAAGCAGTCTGTTTTTTTTTTGTTCCTAGGGGGCGCTAGTGCGCAATTTTCATTTTTGGGGTATGGTTGCTTAATATGTTGGGCTGTCCTAGTAGACCGACGTGTGTGTCAACTTTGGTGAGTTTTGAAGCATGTTAAGGGGGTCAAATTAGGGTGAGAAGGTGCGGAATAAACAATAATAATAATAATAATAAAACGCAGCAGATTCAATAGGGTCCTTGCATGGCAAAGGACATGGATGTCCTTTGCCATTGCAGGGCGGACCCTAATAATTAAAGCTGCAAGCAGCGTTGGTCGGGTCCGCCGTTGGCCGCCGCCGCCGCCGCCGTGTCCCGAGTCCCGATCTTAGTCAGACCTCCATAGAAGTTTTTGTTTCATCACTCTACGACATTCCTAATAGAATTTACAAGCAGTTTAATCATTTTATTTTCCTAGGGGGCGCTAGAGCACAATTTTCATTTTTGGGGTTTGGTTTTTTTATTGGATGGCAATTTTCACCAGTCCTGATGTGTGTGTAAAATTTGGTGAGTTTTGAAGCATGTTAAGGGGGTCAAATTATAGATTTGCGTTTCTGGATGTTGTTGATAAAATGCTTTCGCTTGGCATTGTATAGCTTTAACTTGCACTTTGAAGCATTTTAAGGGGGTCAAATTTTAGTTCAAAGAGGCAAAAAAGTCATATTTTGCGAAAATTTTGTTTTGAAGGGGTTTTTGCCAACTTCCTGTTGATTTTAGGTACAGAAGTGTTTATTGGAAATGTAGGTCTAAGTTAGACCTACACAGAGGTTTTTGTTTCATGTCTCTACGGCATTCCTACCGGAAGTTACAAGCAGTCTGTTTTTTTTTTTTCGTAGGGGGCGCTAGCGCGCATTTTTCATTTTTGGGGTTTGGTTGCTTAATACTTGTTTTTGGCAAGCCTTACCGATGTGTGTGCCAAATTTGGTGAGTTTTGGAGCATGGTCAGTGGGTCAAATTAGGGTTCAAAGTTGCGGAAAAATAATAATAATAATAATAAGAAACGTTACAGATTCAATAGGGTCCTTGCATGGCAAAGGACATGGATGTCCTTTGCCATTGCAGGGCGGACCCTAATAATTAAAGCTGCAAGCAGCGTTGGTCGGGTCCGCCGTTGGCCGCCGCCGCCGTGCCCCGGGTCCCGATCTTAGTCAAACCAACATAGAGGTTTTTATTTCATGTCTCTACGACATTTCTAACAGAAGTTACATGCAGTTTTGTCTGGGTTTTTTCCTAGGGGGCGCTAAGCGCAATTTAGATTTTTGGGGTTTGGTTTTTTATTAGATGGCAGTTTTTGCCAGTCCTGATATGTGTGTAAAATTTGGTGAGTTTTGAAGCATGTTAAGGTGGTGAAATTACAGATCGACAATTCTGGATGTTGTTGATAAATGGCTTTTGCTTGGCATAGTAGGGCTTTAACTTGCACTTTGAAGCATTTTAAGTAGGTCAAATTACAGTTTAAAGAGGCAAAAAATAAATTTTTTAGGAAACTTTGCGCAGAGGTTTTTTGAAGGCGCGTAAAATCCAAACCGGAGAACTTATCAAAAATTTGTTCGACCACTTTTTTTAAAAGGGTTCAATCTCTCTCCTGTGCGAGTTTGAAGCCGAAACGACAAACGCACTGGGAGGAGTTTCGATTTGAAAAAGGTGACGGGTTTTCACAAAACTTTTATTTTGAAGGGGCAATTTTTAACTTCCTGTTGATTTTTGCCGAAGGATGTCGATTATCGAAATGTAGGTCTAAGTCAGACCTACCTAGAAGTTTTTGTTTCATGTCTTTCCGACATTCCTACCGGAAGTTACAAGCAGTTTTGTCTGTGTTTTCTTCCTGGAAGCAGTTTTTTCTGTGTTTTATTAAAAAATTGCGCTACAGCGCAATTTTGAGTTTTTTTTTTTTTTTTTTTCATTAGATCGCAATTTCTGCCAGTCCTGATGTGTCTGCCAAGTTTGGTGAGTTTTGAAGTATTTTAAGGGGGGCAAATTGCAGCTCAAAGAGGCAAAAATTGCATTTTTTGTGAAAATTTGGCTTTGAATGGGTTTTTGAAAATTTTTTGTTGATTTTGGCCCCAGAAGATACAATTATGGAATTTAGGTCTAAGTCATCCCTACACAGAGGTTTTTGTTTCATGTCTCTACGACATTCCTAACGGAAGTTACAAGCAGTCTGTTTTTTGTTTCCTTTTAGGGGGCGCTAGAGCGCAATTTTCATTTTTCGGGTTTGGTTTTTTTATTAGATGGCAATTTTCGCCAGTTCTGATGAGTGTGTGAAATTTGGTGAGTTTTGGAGCATGGTCAGTGGGTCAAATTAAGGTTCAAAGAGGCGGCGGAATAATAATAATAATAATAATAAACGCAGCAGATTCAATAGGGTCCTTGCATGGCAAAGGACATGGATGTCCTTTGCCATTGCAGGGCGGACCCTAATAAAACGCTACAGATACAATAGGGTCCTTGCCATGGCAAAGGACATGGAGTCCTTTGCTGGCAGGGCGGACCCTAATTAAAGCTCAAAGAGGCAAAAATAGCGTTTTTTGCGTAAATGTTGCTTTGAATGAGTTTTTGCAAAATTTCTGTTGATTTTGGGTATAGACATTTTTTATTGGAAATGTAGGTCTTAGTCAGACCTACACAGAGGTTTTGGTTTCATGTCTCTACGACATTCCTAACGGAAGTTACAAGCAGTCTGTTTTTTGTCTCTTCCTAGGGGGCGCTAGCGCGCAATTTTCATTTTTGGGGTTTGGTTGCTTAATAAGTTGGTCTGCTGCTCCATACCGATGTGTGTGTCAATTTTGGTGAGTTTTGAAGCATGTTAAGGGGGTCAAATTAGGGTGCGAAGGTGCGAACGCGCCTTGGGTTGCTGTCCCCGAGCCCCACGGCAGGAGAAGCCTTGCTGCCACTATTTAATGCATTGTGAAAGTAATGCAGTTGTTGTATTGAAGTGAAAATATCTAGCTTCCTGTTGATTTTTGCCAAAGTATGTTAATTATTCAAATGTAGGTCTAAGTCAGACCTACATAGTGGTTTTTGTTTCATGTCTCTACGACATTCCTACCGGAAGTTACAAGCAGTTTTGTCTTTGTTTTCTTCCTAGGAGCAGTTTGTCTGTGTTGTATTCCTAGGGGGCGCTAGAGCACAATTTTGAGTTTTGGAGTTTGGTTTTTTTATCAGCTCGCAATTGTTGCCAGTCCTGATGTGTGTGCCAAGTTTGGTGAGTTTTGAAGCATTTTAAGGGGGTCAAATTACAGCTCAAAGAGGCAAAATGACATTTTTTAGGAAACTTTGCGCAGGGTGTCTTTGAAGGCGCGTAAAATCAAAACCGGAGAACTTATCACAATTTTGTCCGACCACTTTTTTTAAAAGGGTTCAATCTCTCTCCTGTGCGAGTTTGAAGCCGAAACGACAAACGCACTGGGAGGAGTTTCGATTTGAAAAAGGTGACGGGTTTTCACGAAAACTTTTATTTTGAAGGGGTAATTGCCAACTTCCTGTTGATTTTTTCTGCTAGCTGTCAATTATTAAAATGTAGGTCTAAGTAAGACCTACATAGAACTTTTTGTTTCATGTCTTTCCGACATTCCTACCGGAAGTTACAAGCAGTTTTGTCTGTGTTTTCTTCCTGGAAGCAGTTTTTTCTGTGTTTCATTCAAAAAATTTTGTAGAGCGCAATTTTGAGTTTTATGATTTTTTTTTTTCATTAGCTCGCAATGGTTGCCAGTCCTGATGTGTGTGCCAAGTTTGGTGAGTTTTGAAGCATTCTAAGGGGGTCAAATTACAGCTCAAAGAGGCAAAAATAGCATTTTTTGTGAAAATGTTGCTTTGAATGGGTTTTTGCAAAATTTCTGTAAATTTTTGCCCTAGAATATACAATTATGAAATTTAGGTCGAAGTCAGACCTACATAGAGGTTTTTGTTTCATGTCTCTACGACATTCCTAACGGAAGTTACAAGCAGTCTCTTTTTTTTTTCTTCCTAGGGGGCGCTATTGCGCAATTTTGATTTTTATGATTTGGCTCCCTAATATGTTGGGAAGGCATGAAAGACCAACGTGTGTGTCAAATTTGGTGAGTTTTGAAATATGTTAAGAGGGTGAAATTGGGGCGCGACGGTGCGGAAGAAAGAAAGAAAGAATAATAATTAAAGCTGCAAGCAGCGTTGGTCGGGTCCGCCGTTGGCCGCCGCCGCCGCCGTGTCCCGAGTCCCGATCTTAGTCAGACCAACATAGAGGTCTTTGTTTCATGTCTCTACGACATTCCTAACAGAAGTTACAAGCAGTTTTGTCTGGAAAAAGGTGACGGCTTTTTACAAAACTTTTATTTTGAAGGGGTAATTGCCAACTTCCTGTTGATTTTAACTGAAAGATGCCACCTATCAAAATGTAGGTCTAAGTGAGACCTACACAGAGGTTTTTGTTTCATGTCTGTCCGACGTTCCTACCAGAAGTTACAAGCAGTTTTATCCGTTTCCTCTTCCTAGGAGCAGTTTTTCTGTGTTTTTTCAAAAATTGCAATAGAGCGCAATTTTGAGGTTTAAGGTTTGGTTTTTTCACTAGATCGCAATTTCTGCCAGTCCTGATGTGTGTGCCAAGTTTGGTGAGTTTTGAAGCATTTTAAGGGGGTCAAATTAAAGCTCAAAGAGGCAAAAATAGCGTTTTTTGCGAAAATGTTGCTTTGAATGAGTTTTAGCAAAATTTCTGTTGATTTTGGGTATAGACCTTTTTGATTGGAAATGTAGGTCTTAGTCAGACCTACACAGAGGTTTTTGTTTCATGTCTCTACGACATTCCTAACGGAAGTTACAAGCAGTCTCTTTTTTGTCTCTTCCTAGGGGGCGCTAGCTTGCAATTTTAATTTTTGGGGTTTGGTTGCTTAATAAGTTGGTCTGCCGCTCCATACCGATGTGTGTGTCAATTTTGGTGAGTTTTGAAGCATGTTAAGGGGGTCAAATTAGGGTGCGAAGGTGCGAGTGCGCCTTGGGTTGCTGTCCCCGAGCCCCACGGCAGGAGAAGCCTTGCTGCCACTATTTAATGCATTGTGAAAGTAATGCAGTTGTTGTATTGAAGTGAAAATATCAAGCTTCCTGTTGATTTTTGCCAAAGTATGTTAATTATTCAAATGTAGGTCTAGGTCAGACCTACATAGTGGTTTTTGTTTCATGTCTCTACGACATTCCTACCGGAAGTTACAAGCAGTTTTGTCTTTGTTTTCTTCCTAGGAGTAGTTTGTCTGTGTTGTATTCCTAGGGGGCGCTAGAGCACAATTTTGAGTTTTGGGGTTTGGTTTTTTCACTAGGTCGCAATTGTTGCCAGTCCTGATGTGTGTGCCAAGTTTGGTGAGTTTTGAAGCATTTTAAGGGGGTCAAATTACAGCTCAAAGAGGCAAAAATGACATTTTTTCGGAAAATTTGCGCAGGGGTTCTTTGAACGCGCGTAAAATCAAAACCGTAAAACTTATCACAATTTTGTCCGACCACTTTTTTTAAAAGGGTTCAATCTCTCTCCTGTGCAAGTTTGAAGCCGAAACGACAAACGCACTGGGAGGAGTTTCGATTTGAAAAAGGTGACGGGTTTTCACGAAAACTTTTATTTTGAAGGGGTAATTGCCAACTTCCTGTTGATTTTTTCTGCTAGCTGTCAATTATTAAAATGTAGGTCTAAGTAAGACCTACATAGAAGTTTTTGTTTCATGTCTTTCCGACATTCCTACCGGAAGTTACAAGCAGTTTTGTCTGTGTTTTCTTCCTAGAAGCAGTTTTTTCTGTGTTTCATTCCAAAAATTTTGTAGAGCGCAATTTTGAGTTTTAGAATTTTTTTTTTTCATTAGATCACAATTTCTGCCAGTCCTGATGTGTCTGCCAAGTTTGGTGAGTTTTGAAGCATTTTAAGGGGGTCAAATTACAGCTCAAAGAGGCAAAAATAGCATTTTTGGCGAAAATTTTGCTTTGAAAGGGTTTTGCAAAATTTCTGTTGATTTTAGGTATAGGAGTTTCTGATGGGGAATTTAGGTCTCGGTCAGTTCTACATAGGGGATTTTGTTTCATGTCTCTACGACATTCCTACCGGAAGTTACAAGCAATCCATTTTTTGTCTTTTCCTAGGGGGCGCTAGAGCGCAATTTTGATTTTTCTGGTTCGGCTCCCTAATATGTTGGGAAGAAACTCCTCACCGACGCGTGTGTCAAATTTGGTGTGCTTTGAGGCATGGTCAGTGGGTCAAAATACAGCGCATAGGCGAGTATCGGTGCGGAAGAAAGAAAGAATAATAATAAGAATAAAACGCTACAGATTCAATAGGGTCCTTGCATGGCAAAGGACATGGATGTCCTTTGCCATTGCAGGGCGGACCCTAATTAAAGCTGCAAGCAGCGTTGGTCGGGTCCGCCGTTGGCCGCCGCCGCCGCCGCCGTGTCCCGAGTCCCGATCTTAGTCAGACCAACATAGAGGTCTTTGTTTCATGTCTCTACGACATTCCTAACAGAAGTTACAAGCAGTTTTGTCTGGAAAAAGGTGACGGCTTTTTACAAAACTTTTATTTTGAAGGGGTAATTGCCAACTTCCTGTTGATTTTAACTGAAAGATGCCACCTATCAAAATGTAGGTCTACAGACCTACACAGAAGTTTTTGTTTCATGTCTCTACGACATTCCTAACGGAAGTTACAAGCAGTCTGTTTTTTGTCTCTTCCTAGGGGGCGCTAGCGCGCAATTTTCATTTTTGGAGTTTGGTTGCTTAATAAGTTGGTCTGCCGCTCCATACCGATGTGTGTGTCAATTTTGGTGAGTTTTGAAGCAAGTTAAGGGGGTCAAATTAGGGTGCGAAGGTGCGAGCGCGCCTTGGGTTGCTGTCCCCGAGCCCCAGGGCTTAAGACGCCTTCGTCCCACTATTTAATGCATTGTGAAAGTAATGCAGTTGTTGTATTGAAGTGAAAATATCAAGCTCCCTGTTGATTTTTGCCAAAGTATGTTAATTATTCAAATGTAGGTCTAAGTCAGACCTACATAGTGGTTTTTGTTTCATGTCTCTACGACATTCCTACCGGAAGTTACAAGCAGTTTTGTCTTTGTTTTCTTCCTAGGAGCAGTTTGTCTGTGTTGTATTCCTAGGGGGCGCTAGAGCACAATTTGGTGTTTTGGAGTTTGGTTTTTTCATCAGCTCGCAATGGTTGCCAGTCCTGATGTGTGTGCCAAGTTTGGTGAGTTTTGAAGCATTTTAAGGGGGTCAAATTACAGCTCAAATAGGCAAAAATGACATTTTTTAGGAAACTTTGCGCAGGGCGTCTTTGAAGGCGCGAAAAATCAAAACCTTAAAACTTATCACAACTTTGATCTATACTTTTAATCAGAAGGGTCCAAACTCTCTCCTGAGCGAGTTTGAAGCCGAAACGACAAACGCGCTCAGAGGAGATAACTTTTGAAGAAAGGTGACGGGTTTTCACAAAACTTTTATTTTGAAGGGGTAATTGCCAACTTCCTGTTGATTATTTCTGCTAGCTGTCAATTACTAAAATGTAGGTCTTAATGAGACCTACATAGAAGTTTTTGTTTCATGTCTTTCCGGCATTCCTACCCGAAGTTACAAGCAGTTTTGTCTGTGGTTTCTTCCTGGAAGCAGTTTTTTCTGTGTTTTATTGAAAAATTGCGCTAGAGCACAATTTTGAGATTTTTTTTTTTTTTTTTTCATTAGATCACAATTTCTGCCAGTCCTGATGTGTGTGCCAAGTTTGGTGAGTTTTGAAGCATTTTAAGGGGGTCAAATTGCAGCTCAAAGAGGCAAAAATAGCGTTTTTTGGCGAAAATTTTGCTTTGAAAGGGTTTTGCAAAATTTCTGTTGGTTTTAGGTATAGGAGTTTCTGATGGGGAATTTAGGTCTAGGTCAGTTCTACATAGAGGATTTTGTTTCATGTCTCTACGGCATTCCTACCGGAAGTTACAAGCAGTCTGTTTTTTTTTTTTCGTAGGGGGCGCTAGCGCGCATTTTTCATTTTTGGGGTTTGGTTGCTTAATACTTGTTTTTGGCAAGCCTTACCGATGTGTGTGCCAAATTTGGTGAGTTTTGGAGCATGGTCAGTGGGTCAAATTAGGGTTCAAAGTTGCGGAAAAATAATAATAATAATAATTAAAGCTGCAAGCAGCGTTGGTCGGGTCCGCCGTTGGCCGCCGCCGCCGCCGCCGTGTCCCGAGTCCCGATCTTAGTCAGACCTCCATAGAAGTTTTTGTTTCATCACTCTACGACATTCCTAATAGAATTTACAAGCAGTTTAATCATTTTATTTTCCTAGGGGGCGCTAGAGCACAATTTTCATTTTTGGGGTTTGGTTTTTTTATTGGATGGCAATTTTCACCAGTCCTGATGTGTGTGTAAAATTTGGTGAGTTTTGAAGCATGTTAAGGGGGTCAAATTATAGATTTGCGTTTCTGGATGTTGTTGATAAAATGCTTTCGCTTGGCATTGTATAGCTTTAACTTGCACTTTGAAGCATTTTAAGGGGGTCAAATTTTAGTTCAAAGAGGCAAAAAAGTCATATTTTGCGAAAATTTTGTTTTGAAGGGGTTTTTGCCAACTTCCTGTTGATTTTAGGTACAGAAGTGTTTATTGGAAATGTAGGTCTAAGTTAGACCTACACAGAGGTTTTTGTTTCATGTCTCTACGGCATTCCTACCGGAAGTTACAAGCAGTCTGTTTTTTTTTTTTCGTAGGGGGCGCTAGCGCGCATTTTTCATTTTTGGGGTTTGGTTGCTTAATACTTGTTTTTGGCAAGCCTTACCGATGTGTGTGCCAAATTTGGTGAGTTTTGGAGCATGGTCAGTGGGTCAAATTAGGGTTCAAAGTTGCGGAAAAATAATAATAATAATAATAAGAAACGTTACAGATTCAATAGGGTCCTTGCATGGCAAAGGACATGGATGTCCTTTGCCATTGCAGGGCGGACCCTAATAATTAAAGCTGCAAGCAGCGTTGGTCGGGTCCGCCGTTGGCCGCCGCCGCCGTGCCCCGGGTCCCGATCTTAGTCAAACCAACATAGAGGTTTTTATTTCATGTCTCTACGACATTTCTAACAGAAGTTACATGCAGTTTTGTCTGGGTTTTTTCCTAGGGGGCGCTAAGCGCAATTTAGATTTTTGGGGTTTGGTTTTTTATTAGATGGCAGTTTTTGCCAGTCCTGATATGTGTGTAAAATTTGGTGAGTTTTGAAGCATGTTAAGGTGGTGAAATTACAGATCGACAATTCTGGATGTTGTTGATAAATGGCTTTTGCTTGGCATAGTAGGGCTTTAACTTGCACTTTGAAGCATTTTAAGTAGGTCAAATTACAGTTTAAAGAGGCAAAAAATAAATTTTTTAGGAAACTTTGCGCAGAGGTTTTTTGAAGGCGCGTAAAATCCAAACCGGAGAACTTATCAAAAATTTGTTCGACCACTTTTTTTAAAAGGGTTCAATCTCTCTCCTGTGCGAGTTTGAAGCCGAAACGACAAACGCACTGGGAGGAGTTTCGATTTGAAAAAGGTGACGGGTTTTCACAAAACTTTTATTTTGAAGGGGCAATTTTTAACTTCCTGTTGATTTTTGCCGAAGGATGTCGATTATCGAAATGTAGGTCTAAGTCAGACCTACCTAGAAGTTTTTGTTTCATGTCTTTCCGACATTCCTACCGGAAGTTACAAGCAGTTTTGTCTGTGTTTTCTTCCTGGAAGCAGTTTTTTCTGTGTTTTATTAAAAAATTGCGCTACAGCGCAATTTTGAGTTTTTTTTTTTTTTTTTTCATTAGATCGCAATTTCTGCCAGTCCTGATGTGTCTGCCAAGTTTGGTGAGTTTTGAAGTATTTTAAGGGGGGCAAATTGCAGCTCAAAGAGGCAAAAATTGCATTTTTTGTGAAAATTTGGCTTTGAATGGGTTTTTGAAAATTTTTTGTTGATTTTGGCCCCAGAAGATACAATTATGGAATTTAGGTCTAAGTCATCCCTACACAGAGGTTTTTGTTTCATGTCTCTACGACATTCCTAACGGAAGTTACAAGCAGTCTGTTTTTTGTTTCCTTTTAGGGGGCGCTAGAGCGCAATTTTCATTTTTGGGGTTTGGTTGCTTAATATGTTGTGGTGTCACGGTAGACCGACGTGTGTGTCAATTTTGGTGAGTTTTGAAGCATGTTAAGGGGGTGATGTTGGTGCGCGACGGTGCGGAATAAAGAAAGAAAGAAAGAAAGAATAATAATAATTAAAGCTGCAAGCAGCGTTGGTCGGGTCCGCCGTTGGCCGCCGCCGCCGCCGCCGTGTCCCGAGTCCCGATCTTAGTCAGACCTACATAGAGGTCTTTGTTTCATGTCTCTACGACATTCCTAACAGAAGTTACAAGCAGTTTTGTCTGGAAAAAGGTGACGGCTTTTTACAAAACTTTTATTTTGAAGGGGTAATTGCCAACTTCCTGTTGATTTTAACTGAAAGATGCCACCTATCAAAATGTAGGTCTAAGTGAGACCTACACAGAGGTTTTTGTTTCATGTCTGTCCGACGTTCCTACCAGAAGTTACAGGCAGTTTTATCCGTTTCCTCTTCCTAGGAGCAGTTTTTCTGTGTTTTTTTCAAAAATTGCAATAGAGCGCAATTTTGAGTTTTAAGGTTTGGTTTTTTCACTAGATCGCAATTTCTGCCAGTCCTGATGTGTGTGCCAAGTTTGGTGAGTTTTGAAGCATTTTAAGGGGGTCAAATTAAAGCTCAAAGAGGCAAAAATAGCGTTTTTTGCGTAAATGTTACTTTGAATGAGTTTTTGCAAAATTTCTGTTGATTTTGGGTATAGACATTTTTTATTGGAAATGTAGGTCTTAGTCAGACCTACACAGAGGTTTTTGTTTCATGTCTCTACGACATTCCTAACGGAAGTTACAAGCAGTCTGTTTTTTGTCTCTTCCTAGGGGGCGGTAGCGCGCAATTTTCATTTTTGGGGTTTGGTTGCTTAATAAGTTGGTCTGCTGCTCCATACCGATGTGTGTGTCAATTTTGGTGAGTTTTGAAGCATGTTAAGTGGGTCAAATTAGGGTGCGAAGGCGCGAACGCGCCTTGGGTTGCTGTCCCCGAGCCCCACGGCAGGAGAAGCCTTGCTGCCACTATTTAATGCATTGTGAAAGTAATGCAGTTGTTGTATTGAAGTGAAAATATCTAGCTTCCTGTTGATTTTTGCCAAAGTGTGTTAATTATTCAAATGTAGGTCTAAGTCAGACCTACATAGTGGTTTTTGTTTCATGTCTCTACGACATTCCTACCGGAAGTTACAAGCAGTTTTGTCTTTGTTTTCTTCCTAGGAGCAGTTTGTCTGTGTTGTATTCCTAGGGGGCGCTAGAGCACAATTTTGAGTTTTGGAGTTTGGTTTTTTTATCAGCTCGCAATTGTTGCCAGTCCTGATGTGTGTGCCAAGTTTGGTGAGTTTTGAAGCATTTTAAGGGGGTCAAATTACAGCTCAAAGAGGCAAAAATTATCTTTTTTAGGAAAATTTGCGCAGGGCGTCTTTGAAGGCGCGTAAAATCAAACCCTTAAAACTTATCACAATTTTGTCCGACCACTTTTTTTAAAAGGGTTCAATCTCTCTCCTGTGCGAGTTTGAAGCCGAAACGACAAACGCACTGGGAGGAGTTTCGATTTGAAAAAGGTGACGGGTTTTCACGAAAACTTTTATTTTGAAGGGGTAATTGCCAACTTCCTGTTGATTATTTCTGCTAGCTGTCAATTATTAAAATGTAGGTCTAAGTCAGACCTACATAGAAGTTTTTGTTTCATGTCTTTCCGACATTCCTACCGGAAGTTACAAGCAGTTTTGTCTGTGTTTTCTTCCTAGAAGCAGTTTTTTCTGTGTTTCATTCAAAAAATTTTGTAGAGCGCAATTTTGAGTTTTATGATTTTTTTTTTTCATTAAATCACAATTTCTGCCAGTCCTGATGTGTCTGCCAAGTTTGGTGAGTTTTGAAGCATTCTAAGGGGGTCAAATTACAGCTCAAAGAGGCAAAAATAGCATTTTTTGTGAAAATTTTGCTTTGAATGGGTTTTTGCAAAATTTCTGTAAATTTTTGCCCTAGAATATACAATTATGAAATTTAGGTCGAAGTCAGACCTACATAGAGGTTTTTGTTTCATGTCTCTACGACATTCCTAACGGAAGTTACAAGCAGTCTCTTTTTTTTTTCTTCCTAGGGGGCGCTATTGCGCAATTTTGATTTTTATGATTTGGCTCCCTAATATGTTGGGAAGGCATGAAAGACCGACGTGTGTGTCAAATTTGGTGAGTTTTGAAATATGTTAAGAGGGTGAAATTGGGGCGCGACGGTGCGGAAGAAAGAAAGAAAGAATAATAAAACGCAGCAGGAACAATAGGGTCCTTGCATGGCAAAGGACATGGATGTCCTTTGCCATTGCAGGGCGGACCCTAATTAAAGCTGCAAGCAGCGTTGGTCGGGTCCGCCGTTGGCCGCCGCCGCCGCCGCCGTGTCCCGAGTCCCGATCTTAGTCAGACCTACATAGAAGTTTTTATTTCATCACTCTACGACATTCCTAACAGAATTTACAAGCAGTTTTGTAATTTTTTTTTCCTAGGGGGAGCTAGAGCACAATTTTCATTTTTGGGATTTGTTTTTTTATTGGATGGCAATTTTCACCAGTCCTGATGTGTGTGTAAAATTTGGTGAGTTTTGAAGCATGTTAAGGGGGTCAAATTATAGATTTGCGTTTCTGGATGTTGTTGATAAATGGCTTTCGCTTGGCATTGTATAGCTTTAACTTGCACTTTGAAGCATTTTAAGGGGGTCAAATTTCAGTTCAAAGAGGCAAAAAAGGCATTTTTTGCAAAAAATTTGTTTTAAAGGGGTTTTTGCCAACTTCCTGTTGATTTTAGGTATAGAAGTGTTTATTGGAAATGTAGGTCTAAGTCAGACCTACACAGAGGTTTTTGTTTCATGTCTCTACGACATTCCTAACGGAAGTTACAAGCAGTCTGTTTTTTGTCTCTTCCTAGGGGGCGCTAGCTTGCAATTTTAATTTTTGGGGTTTGATTGCTTAATAAGTTGGTCTGCCGCTCCATACCGATGTGTGTGTCAATTTTGGTGAGTTTTGAAGCAAGTTAAGGGGGTCAAATTAGGGTGCGAAGGTGCGAGCGCGCCTTGGGTTGCTGTCCCCGAGCCCCACGGCAGGAGAAGCCTTGCTGCCACTATTTAATGCATTGTGAAAGTAATGCAGTTGTTGTATTGAAGTGAAAATATCAAGCTCCCTGTTGATTTTTGCCAAAGTATGTTAGTTATTCAAATGTAGGTCTAAGTCAGACCTACATAGTGTTTTTTGTTTCATGTCTCTACGACATTCCTACCGGAAGGTACAAGCAGTTTTGTCTTTGTTTTCTTCCTAGGAGTAGTTTGTCTGTGTTGTATTCCTAGGGGGCGCTAGAGCACAATTTTGAGTTTTGGGGTTTAGTTTTTTCATCAGCTCGCAATTGTTGCCAGTCCTGATGTGTGTGCCAAGTTTGGTGAGTTTTGAAGCATTTTAAGGGGGTCAAATTACAGCTCAAAGAGGCAAAAATGAAATTTTTTAGGAAACTTTGCGCAGGGGATCTTTGAAGGCGCGTAAAATCAAAACCTTAAAACTTATCACAACTTTGATCTATACTTTTAATCAGAAGGGTTCAAACTCTCTCCTGTGCGAGTTTGAAGCCGAAACGACAAACGCACTGGGAGGAGTATCGATTTGAAAAAGGTGACGGGTTTTTACAAAAACTTTTATTTTGAAGGGGTAATTGTCAACTTCCTGTTGATTATTTCTGCTAGCTGTCAATTATTAAAATGTAGGTCTAAGTGAGACCTACATAGAAGTTTTCGTTTCATGTCCTTCCGGCATTCCTACCCGAAGTTACAAGCAGTTTTGTCTGTGGTTTCTTCCTGGAAGCAGTTTTTTCTGTGTTTTATTGAAAAATTGCGCTAAAGAACAATTTTGAGTTTTTTTTTTTTTTTTTTTTCATTAGATTGCAATTTCTGCCAGTCCTGATGTGTGTGCCAAGTTTGGTGAGTTTTGAAGTATTTTAAGGGGGTCAAATTGCAGCTCAAAGAGGCAAAAATTTCATTTTTTGTGAAAATTTGGCTTTGAATGGGTTTTTGAAAATTTTTTGTTGATTTTGGCCCCAGAAGATACAATTATGGAATTTAGGTCTAAGTCAGACCTACACAGAGGTTTTTGTTTCATGTCTCTACGACATTCCTAACGGAAGTTACAAGCAGTCTGTTTTTTGTTTCCTTTTAGGGGGCGCTAGAGCGCAATTTTCATTTTTGGGGTTTGGTTGCTTAATATGTTGTGGTGTCACGGTAGACCGACGTGTGTGTCAAGTTTGGTGAGTTTTGAAGCATGTTAAGGGGGTGATGTTGGGGCGCGACGGTGCGGAATAAAGAAAGAAAGAATAATAATAATAATTAAAGCTGCAAGCAGCGTTGGTCGGGTCCGCCGCCGCCGCCGCCGCCGTGTCCCGAGTCCCGAGTCCCGATCTTAGTCAGACCAACATAGAGGTCTTTGTTTCATGTCTCTACGACATTCCTAACAGAAGTTACAAGCAGTTTTGTCTGGAAAAAGGCGACGGCTTTTTACAAAACTTTCATTTTGAAGGGGTAATTGCCAACTTCCTGTTGATTTTAACTGAAAGATGCCACCTATCAAAATGTAGGTTTAAGTGAGACCTACATTGAGGTTTTTGTTTCATGTCTGTCCGACGTTCCTACCAGAAGTTACAAGCAGTTTTATCTGTTTCCTCTTCCTAGGAGCAGTTTTTTCTGTGTTTTATTCAAAAATTGCAATAGAGCGCAATTTTGAGTTTTAAGGTTTGGTTTTTTCACTAGATCGCAATTTCTGCCAGTCCTGATGTGTGTGCCAAGTTTGGTGAGTTTTGAAGCATTTTAAGGGGGTCAAATTACAGCTCAAAGAGGCAAAAATAGCGTTTTTTGCGAAAATGTTGCTTTAAATTAGTTTTTGCAAAATTTCTGTTGATTTTGGGTATAGACATTTTTTATTGGAAATGTAGGTCTAAGTCAGACCTACACAGAGGTTTTTGTTTCATGTCTCTACGACATTCCTAACGTAAGTTACAAGCAGTCTGGTTTTTGTCTCTTCCTAGGGGGCGCTAGCGCGCAATTTTAATTTTTGGGGTTTGGTTGCTTAATAGCTTGGTCTGCCGCTCCATACCGATGTGTGTGTCAATTTTGGTGAGTTTTGAAGCATGTTAAGGGGGTCAAATTAGGGTGCGAAGGTGCGAGCGCGCCTTGGGTTGCTGCCCCCGAGCCCCAGGGCTTAAGACGCCTTCGTCCCACTATTTAATGCATTGTGAAAGTAATGCAGTTGTTGTATTGAAGTGAAAATATCTAGCTTCCTGTTGATTTTTGCCAAAGCATGTCAATTATTCAAATGTAGGTCTAAGTCAGACCTACATAGTGGTTTTTGTTTCATGTCTCTACGACATTCCTACCGGAAGTTACAAGCAGTTTTGTCTTTGTTTTCTTCCTAGGAGCAGTTTGTCTGTGTTGTATTCCTAGGGGGCGCTAGAGCACAATTTTGAGTTTTGGGGTGTGGTTTTTTTATCAGCTCGCAATTGTTGCCAGTCCTGATGTGTGTGCCAAGTTTGGTGAGTTTTGAAGCATTTTAAGGGGGTCAAATTACAGCTCAAAGAAGCGAAAATGACATTTTTTAGGAAACTTTGCGCAGGGGATCTTTGAAGGCGCGTAAAATCAAAACCTTAAAACTTATCAAAACTTTGATCTATACTTTTAATCAGAAGGGTTCAAACTCTCTCCTGTGCGAGTTTGAAGCCGAAACAACAAACGCACTGGGAGAAGTATCGATTTGAAAAAGTTGACGGGTTTTTACAAAACTTTTATTTTGAAGGGGTAATTGCCAACTTCCTGTTGATTTTTTCTGCTAGCTGTCAATTATTAAAATGTAGGTCTAAGTGAGACCTACATAGAAGTTTTTGTTTCATGTCTTTCCGACATTCCTACCGGAAGTTACAAGCAGTTTTGTCTGTGTTTTCTTCCTAGAAGCAGTTTTGTCTGTGTTTTATTCAAAAATTGCGCTAGAGCGCAATTTTGAGTTTTTTTTTTTTTTTTTTTCATTAGATCACAATTTCTGCCAGTTCTGATGTGTGTGCCAAGTTTGGTGAGTTTTGAAGCATTTTAAGGGGGTCAAATTACAGCTCAAAGAGGCAAAAATAGCATTTTTTGCAAAAATTTTGCTTTGAAAGGGTTTTTGCAAAATTTCTGTTGATTTTGGCCCCAGAAGATACAATTATGGAATTTAGGTCTAAGTCAGCCCTACATAGAGGTTTTTGTTTCATGTCTCTACGACATTCCTAACGAAAGTTACAAGCAGTCTGTTTTTTTTCTCTTTCTAGGGGGCGCTAGCGCGCAATTTTCATTTTTGGGGTTTGGTTGCTTAATATGTTGTGGTGTCACGGTAGACCGACGTGTGTGTCAAGTTTGGTGAGTTTTGAAGCATGTTAAGGGGGTGAAATTGGGGTGCGACGGTGCGGAATAATAATAAAGAATAATAATAAAACGCAGCAGATTCAATAGGGTCCTTGCCATGGCAAAGGACATGGATGTCCTTTGCTGGCAGGGCGGACCCTAATTAAAGCTGCAAGCAGCGTTGGTCGGGTCCGCCGTTGGCCGCCGCCACCGCCGCCGCCGCCGCCGCCGCCGCCGCCGCCGCCGCCGTGTCCCGAGTCCCGATCTTAGTCAGACCAACATAGAGGTCTTTGTTTCATGTCTCTACGACATTCCTAACAGAAGTTACAAGCAGTTTTGTCTGGAAAAAGGTGACGGCTTTTTACAAAACTTTTATTTTGAAGGGGTAATTGCCAACTTCCTGTTGATTTTAACTGAAAGATGCCACCTATCAAAATGTAGGTCTAAGTGAAACCTACATAGAGGTTTTTGTTTCATGTCTGTCCGACATTCCTACCAGACGTTACAAGCAGTTTTATCCGTTTCCTCTTCCTAGGAGCAGTTTTTTCTGTGTTTTTTTCAAAAATTACAATAGAGCGCAATTTTGAGTTTTAAGGTTTGTACAAAACTTTTATTTTGAAGGGGTAATTGGCAACTTCCTGTTGATTTTAACTGAAAGATGCCAATTATCAAAATGTAGGTCTAAGTCAGACCTACACAGAGGTTTTTGTTTCATGTCTCTACGACATTCCTAACGGAAGTTACAAGCAGTCTGTTTTTTGTATCTTCCTAGGGGGCGCTAGCGCGCAATTTTCATTTTTGGGGTTTGGTTACCTAATAAGTTGGTCTGCCGCTCCATACCGATGTGTGTGTCAAATTTGGTGAGTTTTGAAGCATGTTAAGGGGGTCAAATTAGGGTATTGTCTGTGTTGTATTCATAGGGGGCGCTAGAGCACAATTTTGAGTTTTGGGGTTTGGTTTTTTCATTAGCTCGCAATTGTTGCCAGTCCTGATGTGTGTGCCAAGTTTGGTGAGTTTTGAAGCATTTTAAGGGGGTCAAATTACAGCTCAAAGAGGTAAAAAGGAAAATTATTTGGAAAATTTTCGCAGGGGTTCTTTGAAGGCGCGTAAAATCAAAACCTGAAAACTTATCACAACTTTGATCTATACTTTTAATCAGAAGGGTCCAAACTCTCTCCTGAGCGAGTTTGAAGCCGAAACGACAAACGCGCTCAGAGGAGATAACTTTTGAAGAAAGGTGACGGGTTTTCACAAAACTTTTATTTTGAAGGGGTAATTGCCTACTTCCTGTTGATTTTTTCTGCTAGCTGTCAATTATTAAAATGTAGGTCTAAGTGAGACCTACATAGAAGTTTTCGTTTCATGTCTTTCCGGCATTCCTACCCGAAGTTACAAGCAGTTTTGTCTGTGTTTTCTTCCTGGAAGCAGTTTTTTCTGTGTTTTATTGAAAAATTGCGCTAAAGCGCAATTTTGAGTTTTTTTTTTTTTTTTTTTCATTAGATTGCAATTTCTGCCAGTCCTGATGTGTCTTCCAAGTTTGGTGAGTTTTGAAGCATGTTAAGGGGGTCAAATTACAGCTCAAAGGGGCAAAAATAGCATTTTTTAGCGAAAATTTTGCTTTGAATGGGTTTTTGCCAAATTTCTGTTGATTTTAGGTATAGGCATTTCTAATGGGGAATCTAGGTCTGAGTCAGACCTACATAGAGGTTTTTGTTCCATGTCTTTACGACATTCCTAACGGAAGTTACAAGCAGTCTGTTTTTTTTTTTTCGTAGGGGGCGCTAGCGCGCATTTTTCATTTTTGGGGTTTGGTTGCTTAATATGTGTTTTTGCCAAGCCTTACCGATGTGTGTGCCAAATTTGGTGAGTTTTGGAGCATGGTCAGTGGGTCAAATTATGGTTTGAAGTTGCGGAAGAATAATAATAATAATAATTAAAGCTGCAAGCAGCGTTGGTCGGGTCCGCCGTTGGCCGCCGCCGCCGCCGCCGTGCCCCGAGTCCCGATCTTAGTCAGACCTCCATAGAAGTTTTTGTTTCATCACTCTACGACATTCCTAACAGAATTTACAAGCAGTTGTATCAGTTTATTTTCCTAGGGGGCGCTAGAGCACAATTTTCATTTTTGGGGTTCGGTTTTTTATTGGATGGCAATTTTCACCAGTCCTGATGTGTGTGTAAAATTTGGTGAGTTTTGAAGCATGTTAAGGGGGTCAAATTATAGATTTGCGTTTCTGGATGTTGTTGATAAATGGCTTTCGCTTGGCATTGTATAGCTTTACTTTGCAATTTGAAGCATTTTAAGGGGGTCAAATTTCAGTTCAAAGAGGCAAAAAAGGCATATTTTGCGAAAAATTTGTTTTGAAGGGGTTTTTGCCAACTTCCTGTTGATTTTAGGTATAGAAGTGTTTATTGGAAATGTAGGTCTAAGTCAGACCTACATAGAGGTTTTTGTTTCATGTCTCTACGACATTCCTAACGGAAGTTACAAGCAGTCAGTTTTTTGTCTCTTCCTAGGGGGCGCTAGCGCGCAATTTTCATTTTCGGGGTTTGGTTGCTCAATAAGTTGGTCTGCCGCTCCATACCGATGTGTGTGTCAAATTTGGTGAGTTTTGAAGCATGTTAAGGGGGTCAAATTAGGGTGCGAAGGTGCCAGCGCGCCTCTGTTTCCTCTTCCTAGGAGCAGTTTTTTCTGTGTTTTATTCAAAAATTGCAATAGAGCGCAATTTTGAGTTTTAAGGTTTGGTTTTTTCACTAGATCACAATTTCTGCCAGTCCTGATGTGTGTGCCAAGTTTGGTGAGTTTTGAAGCATTTTAAGGGGGTCAAATTAAAGCTCAAAGAGGCAAAAATAGCGTTTTTTGCGAAAATGTTGCTTTGAATGAGTTTTTGCAAAATTTCTGTTGATTTTGGGTATAGACCTTTTTAATTGGAAATGTAGGTCTTAGTCAGACCTACACAGAGGTTTTTGTTTGATGTCTCTACGACATTCCTAACGGAAGTTACAAGCAGTCTGTTTTTTGTCTCTTCCTAGGGGGCGCTAGCTTGCAATTTTAATGTTTGGGGTTTGGTTGCTTAATAAGTTGGTCTGCCGCTCCATACCAATGTGTGTGTCAATTTTGGTGAGTTTTGAAGCATGTTAAGGGGGTCAAATTAGGGTGCGAAGGTGCGAGCGCGCCTTGGGTTGCTGCCCCCGAGCCCCACGGCAGGAGAAGCCTTGCTGCCACTATTTAATGCATTGTGAAAGTAATGCAGTTGTTGTATTGAAGTGAAAATATCAAGCTCCCTGTAGATTTTTGCCAAAGTATGTTAATTATTCAAATGTAGGTCTAAGTCAGACCTACATAGTGGTTTTTGTTTCATGTCTCTACGACATTCCTAGTGGAAGTTACAAGCAGTTTTGTCTTTGTTTTCTTCCTAGGAGCAGTTTGTCTGTGTTGTATTCCTAGGGGGCGCTAGAGCACAATTTTGAGTTTTGGAGTTTGGTTTTTTTATCAGCTCGCAATTGTTGCCAGTCCTGATGTGTGTGCCAAGTTTGGTGAGTTTTGAAGAATTTTAAGGGGGTCAAATTACAGCTCAAAGAGGCAAAAATGACATTTTTTAGGAAACGTTGCGCAGGGGATCTTTGAAGGCGCGTAAAATCAAAACCTTAAAACTTATCAAAACTTTGATCTATACTTTTAATCAGAAGGGTTCAAACTCTCTCCTGTGTGAGTTTGAAGCCGAAACGACAAACGCACTGGGAGGAGTATCGATTTGAAAAAGGTGACGGGTTTTTACAAAACTTTTATTTTGAAGGGGTAATTGCCAACTTCCTGTTGATTTTTTCTGCTAGCTGTCAATTATTAAAATGTAGGTCTAAGTGAGACCTACATAGAAGTTTTTGTTTCATGTCTTTCCGACATTCCTACCGGAAGTTACAAGCAGTTTTGTCTGTGTTTTCTTCCTAGAAGCAGTTTTTTCCGTGTTTCATTCAAAAAATTTTGTGGAGCGCAATTTTGAGTTTTATACATTTTTTTTTTCATTAAATCACAATTTCTGCCTGTCCTGATGTGTCTGCCAAGTTTGGTGAGTTTTGAAGCATTTTAAGGGGGTCAAATTACAGCTCAAAGAGGCAAAAATAGCATTTTTTGCGAAAATTTTGCTTTGAAAGGGTTTTGCAAAATTTCTGTTGAATTTTGCCCTAGAAAGTACAATTATGAAATCTAGGTCTAAGTCAGTTCTACATAGAGGATTTTGTTTCATGTCTCTACGACATTCCTAGCGGAAGTTACAAGCAGTCAGTTTTTTTTTTTTCCTAGGGGGCGCTAGAGCGCATTTTTGATTTTTGGGGTTTGGTTGCTTAATATGTTGTGGTGTCACGGTAGACCGATGTGTGTGTCAACTTTGGTGAGTTTTGAAGCATGTTAAGAGGGTGAAATTGGGGCGCGACGGTGCGGAAGAAAGAAAGAAAGAAAGAAAGAAAGAAAGAATAAAACGCAGCAGATTCAATAGGGTCCTTGCATGGCAAAGGACATGGATGTCCTTTGCCATTGCAGGGCGGACCCTAATAAAACGGACCAGATTCAATAGGGTCCTTGCCTATGGCAAAGGACTCCTGTGGAGTCCTTTGCCATAGGCAGGGCGGACCCTAATAATAAAGAAAGAATAAAACGCTACAGATACAATAGGGTCCTTGCCATGGCAAAGGACAGAGTCCTTTGCTGGCAGTGCGGACCCTAATAAAACGGACCAGATTCAATAGGGTCCTTGCCTATGGCAAAGGACTCCTGTGGAGTCCTTTGCCATAGGCAGGTCGGACCCTAATAATAATAAGAAACGTTACAGATTCAATAGGGTCCTTGCATGGCAAAGGACATGGATGTCCTTTGCCATTGCAGGGCGGACCCTAATAAAGATTTCTACACATAGAAGTAATCAACGCCCTCTTTGGGGATTGTAATAGAGATCCATCTGGATTCATGAACTTAATTCTAAATATTTCTTCACAAAAAAATAAATCTTTAACATCAATATTTATGGAACATGTCCACAAAAAGTCTAGCTGTCAACACTGAATGTTGGATTGTTGGATTATTTTTCAACAGTTTATGAATTTACATTCATACTTCATTGAAGTATTATTCAATAAACATATGTATAAAGGATTTATGAATTGCTGCTGTTTTTTTAGAATGTTTTTAATAAATCTCACTTGTCCCTTGGCATACCTTCAAGTACCTCCAGGGGTCCGCGCACCCCCTAAAGAAGACTACTGCTACACTACATGTCATTGCGCACGCTTTTATATCACACAACCAATGTGCTGGCTCTGTAACATGTTGTGGGAAACTTGTGCAGAACAACGTCAGTGGCTGCAAGACGTACTTCTTCAACAGCCATACAGGTCACACTGAGGGTGCCGTATAAACAACTTTAACACTGTTACAAATATGCGCCACACTCAGAACCCACACCAAACAAGGATGACAAACCCTTTTTGGGAGAATTTCCGCACCCTAACACAACTTAAACACGAGAACAAATACCCAGAACACCTTGCAGGGCTACAATATACAACACCTCAACCGACGCGAGTAGGGAGGGTGGGGACGTGGGGGGTTAGTGTTAGCAGGGGTGTGTATATTGTAGCCCGGAAGAGTTAAGTCTGCATGGGATTCCTGGGTAATTGTTCTGGTGTGTTTATGTTGTGTTACGATGCGGATGTTCTCCCGAAATGTGTTTGTCATTCTTGTTTGGTGTGGGTTCACAGTCCGGCACATATTTGTAACAGTGTTAAAAGTTTTTTAACGGCCACCCTTAGTGTGACCTGTATGGCTGTTGATCAAATATATCTTGCAATAACACATGTGTGCCTCTCATGGCCGGATGCAACATTCAACTGGGCTTGCATGCTATCAGTTCAGGATGTAGGGGGTACTAAAGGAAGTGCCATCATGGCACTCCTTGAATATTGTTGATCTGGTAAAAATTGACAGGGGCTTTTAGAGAATTGGTGCCCTGAAATTCAGGGGTCTCATGGGAAAATCGGGGATGTTGGCAAGGATGACCTATCAAGCGCCGTTCATCTTAAACTCGCGGGCTGCACCAACATTAAATTGTCATATCAAAGCGCGGTCTGCATGATAACGTCTCCCGGGCCGCGTGTTTGAGACCCCTGCTTTACATGGAGCTGCGCTAAAGGGAATGTCAACAAAACAGTCAAATAGGTCAGTCAAACTTTATTAATAGACTACAAACCAGCGTTCTGACAACTCCGTTCACTCCCATAATGAATAAACAGCTGTTTTATTATTTTCCCCGATTCAATAAACACGTAAAAAACAGTCTGATACTGTTACGGCAAATCAAACATCAGTGCAATCACAATATAGTAACACTCGAAATAGTGCAAAGCAATAATAAATGAATAACTCTATGTTGCTCAAACAATAATGTCACACAACACAACACACAAAATAAACATGTAAAGCTCACTTTATTAAGTTATTCCTCATCCATGAATCCCTCAAATTCTTCTTCTTCAGTGTTGGAATCAAACATTTGGATGAATACGGCATCCAACATGCCCGGCTCCGTCTCGTCAAAGTCGTCATTAAAAGAGTCAGTTAATGTTAATTTCTCTCGCTGCTACTAATGTTAAATTCTCTTGCTGCTGCTCTATTTCCGTGTTCTACTGTTTGACTGATCGCCATGAGTTTAAACTCTGCGTCGTAAGCGTGTCTCTTAATAAGAGCCATTTTGGGGTCTTTACATAAACACACAGAAACGGCACGCCTCCCGCAGTGATATATCCCAGCATGCACCGCGCGCTTCTTCTTCTACGGGGGAAAATTAAGTCGACGGCTGCTTATCGTAGAAGAAGAAACGCACTTCTTCTACGGGGAAAAATGAAGTTTCGTAGTTTCGAGACCTGTTGTGGCTCAATATTGGGCCATTTATAAGGCGCACCGGATTATAAGGCACACTGTCAGCTTTTGAGAAAATTTGAGGTTTTTAAGTGCGCCTTATAGTGCAGAAAATACGGTATATGTTTTTTTCCTTCTTTATTATGCATTTTCGGCCAGTGGGACGTATCCTCCGAAAAATACGGTTGTAAGGGCTGTACAAGATTTGACACGCAATCCCTTCAAATGAAATATGACCTGTTGGCTGTTTGTTTCATGTTTCTGTGCTTATTGTTGGGATAGTTTGTCTTGTAACTTGTTACTGAAACAGCAGTGGGCTGGACAACAATAGCTGGGTTTTCTGTCACGGCTGAAATTTAGTGCGGTCGGCCACATGGCTCAGAGACAGTGAGGTCAGCCCTCTCCACACAAAGCCCCTTTCAGGGTTCCTCTCAGTGCGCTCTTTATGCTGCTATGGCCTAAAGCGTCTCCAGTTTCCTCCTCAGGGTTTCCCCCTCCTTTTTCTATCACCTATTTGCAGTCTTTCGTTTTCATTCTAATGTCTTTTTTCCTCCCTTTCTATTCCAGTTCTCTCTTTCCTCACAAGGCCCCAACCAGATGGAAGGCTTTTCTTGTTTTCATATATAGATGTCACTCATTTTGGCATAGAATGGCGAAAATGAGCACACGACCACAGCCAACATATCAGCCGCGCTGCATGCCTTGCGAAGCACAAAATCTTGCTCCAGTAGAACAGAACACTTAAGCTCACTAACTCCTGTTTTAAAACTGGGTTGATTTTTCGTTTATTTTTTTGTACCCTGTCTAATCGTTAATCATATTTCCAAATAAAGCAAAAGTAAATCACTCAAAGCTTCACGCCTATTTTATCCATGCCATACTCCTACTCATATTTCCCTCTTCTTCTTCCTCAGTCGTCTTCTTCCCAGGAGCTCTTGCACCAGTTGCCCCTCCAGCCTACACAAGACGATCTCCACTTCCTCTTCAAACATTTCCGGAGCACAGAAAGCGTGGCTGATGACGAAGGAACTCATCCCTCAGCCCCCGTCAGGCTCCGCTCGCGTAGTCTCAGGTATCAACCACAATCATAGTGATGCCTCTTGGCAAGACTTAAGATTATTGATTCTAAATCCTTTGGCAAGCTGAATATTTGAAGCCATTTTCTGTTGCCCTCCGTTTGTTTGGCGGTATGCGGCCCACTTCATGGGTACAATAGAACTTAGATTTACGAACTTAATTGGTTCTTCAAAATGGTTCACCATCTGAAAGGTTTGTATAGTGAGGCAGAGTTCCCCATAACAATCAACATGAACATGAATGATTCGTTCGAGCCTCGCCAAAAATCCTTATTCTACAAAAAAATGCGCACTTCTCTATATATATATATATATATATATATATATATATATCTGCGTATCTATATATGCGTGTGTGTATATACAGTGGGGCAAAAAAGTATTTAGTCAGCCACCGAGTGTGCAAGTTCTCCCACTTCAAATGATGACAGAGGTCTGTAATTTTCATCATAGGTACACTTCAACTGTGAGAGACAGAATGTGAAAAAAAATCCAGGAATTCAGATTGTAGGAATTTTAAAGAATTTATTTGTAAATTATGGTGGAAAATAAGTATTTGGTCAACAATTCAAAGCTCTCACTGATGGAAGGAGGTCTTGGCTCAAAATCTCACGATACGAGGCCCCATTCATTCTTTCCTTAACACGGATCAATGGTCCTGTCCCCTTAGCAGAAAAGCAGCCCCAAAGCATGATGTTTCCACCCCCATGCTTCACAGTAGGTATGGTGTTCTTGGGATGCAACTCAGTATTCTTCTTCCTCCAAACACGACAAGTTGAGTTTATACCAAAAAGTTATATTTCGGTTTCATCTGACCACATGACATTCTCCCAATCCTCTGCTCTATCATCCATGTATCCATTTTGGTATAAACACAAGTTGTCGTGTTTGAAAGAAAAATAATACTGACTTGCATCCCAATAACACCATACCTACTGTGAGGCATGGGGGTGGAAACATCATGCTCTGGGGCTGTTTTTCTGCTATATATAGACTAGGAAGAGTGAATCTACAATAGGCAAGCAGCTTGGTGTGAAAATCAACTGTGGGAGCAATTATCAGAAAATGGAAAACATACAAGACCACTTATAATCCCCCTCGATCTGGGGCTCCACGCAAGATCTCATCCCGTGGGGTCAAAATGACCATGGGAATGGTGAGCAAAAATCCCAGAACCACACGGGGGGACCTAGTGAATGACCTGCAGAGAGCTGGGACCAACACACTACACCGACAGGGAATCAAATCCTGCAGTGCCAGACGTGTCCTCTTGCTTAAGCCAGTGGATGTCCAGGCCCGTCTGAAGTTTGCATGAGAGCACATGGATAATACAGCAGAGGATTGGGAGAATGTCATGTGGTCAGATAAATCCAAAATTTAACTTTTTGGTATAAACTCAACTCGTCGTGTTTGGAGGAAGAAGAGAACTGAGTTGCATCCCAAGAACACCACACCTACTGTGAAGCATGGGGGTGGAAACATCATGCTTTGGGGCTGTTTTTCTGCTAAGGGGATAGGACGATTGATCCGTGTTAAGGAAAGAATGAATTGGGCCATGTATCGTGAGATTTTGAGCCAAAACCTCCTTCCATCAGAGAGAGCTTTAATGATGAAACGTGGCTGGGTCTTCCAGCATGACAATGATCCCAAACACAACGCCCGGGCAATGAAGGAGTGGCTCCGTAAGAAGCATTTGAAAGTCCTTGAGTGGCCTAGCCAGTCTCCAGACCTCAACTCCATAGAAAATCTGTAGAGGGAGTTGAAAGTCTGTGTTGCTCGGCAACAGCCCCAAAACATCACTGCTCTCGAGAAGATCTGCATAGAGGAATGGGCCAAAATACCAGCTAATGTGTGTGCAAACCTGGTAAAGACCTGTAGTAATCGTTTGACCTCTGTTATTGCCAACAAAGGTTATATTACAAAGTATTGAGTTGAATTTTTGTTATTGACCAAATACTTATTTTCCACCATAATTTAGAAATAAATTCTTTAAAATTCATACAATGTGAATTCTTGGATTTTTTTTTCACATTCTGTCTCTCACAGTTGAAGTGTACCTATGATGAAAATTACAGACCTCTGTCATCATTTTAAGTGGGAGAACTTGCAGAATCGCTGGCTGACTAAATACTTTTTTACCCCACTGTATGTATGTATGTATATATATATATATATATATATATATATATATATATATATATATATATATATATATATATATATATATATATATGTATATGTATATGTATGTATTACACACACACATATATGTGTATACATCACAAAAAATATTCATTAAGTTTGCTTCTTTTATGAATTTATTATGGGCCTACTGAAAATGTGAGCAAATCTGCTGGGTCAAAAGTATACATGTCCCCAGGCAAGTTTCACTGCATCAAGGCGCTTTTCGTAGCCATCAACAAGCTTCTGGCAAACTTCTGGTTGAATTTTTGACCACACCTCTTGACAAAATTGGTGCAGTTCAGCTAAATTTGTTGGTTTTCTGACATGGACTTGTTTCTTCAACATTGTCCACATGTTTAAGTCAGGACTTTGGGAAGGCCATTCTAAAACCTTCTTTCTAGCCTGATTTAGCCATTCTTTTACCACTTTTTACGTGCGTTTGGGGTCATTGTCCTGTTGGAACACCTAACTGCGCCCAAGACCCAACCTCCGGGCTGATGATTTTAGCTTGTCCTGAAGAATTTGGAGGAAATCCTCCTTTTTCATTGTCCCATTTACTCTGTAAAGCACCTGTTCAATTGGCAGCAAAACAGGCCCAGAGATTAACACTACCACCACCATGCTTAACGGTAGGGATAGTGTTCCTGGGATAAAAGGCCTCACTTTTTCTCCTTCAAACATATTGCTGGGTATTGTGGCCAAACAGCGCAACCTTTTGTATGAAAAGAGACCTGACTAGACCGCTCATCGGCAATGCGTCTTACAATCCGGTGCGCCCTATGGTCCGGAAAATACGGTACTTGTTTCTACTGGTTGTGTGGTATAGTTGCACCCAGGGTTGCCATTTTTCACTGTAGCTGCTGACATTGTGTTGATTTCTTTGGCCAGTTCCATGGCTCGTAATGGATCCCCTTTGCACACAACAGATGTGCTCATGGATACCGAAGATGAGCAACCCATTTGAAACAATGAAAGGCATTTTCAATTGGTCTGTTTTTGATCAGTCATGGCTATTGACACTTTTGGCAAGGAATACTTGCAATCAAGTTCTGGAAAATGCCCTTTGATTTTCCCAATTAAAAGCTGAATTATTAAAACATTTAAATTATTTTCCTCCACAGATTGTTTTAACAGATTATGCACTTTATTGTTCAAATTTTGCATCTGAGACTGTTTTACAGTTTCCGTGCCCTGATTTAGTTGATATGTTTTTATTATTCCAATATTTGTCTTTTTGTCTATTCCTCCTCCAGCCCTGGACGGACTTGTGGAACATTTGACAATGAGATTGTCATGATGAATCATGTCTATAAAGAACGTTTTCCCAAGGTATAGTAAGCCATGGCCGCCCTTTTTGACGTGTTTCCTTCTCCAGCGCCTCTTTTCACTCTGCAAGTTCTTTAACTGTTTGCACCATGTCTAATGAAGTCTTCCGTCTTGGTCGGTTTCCAAGGCAACGGCGCAGATGGAGGGTCGACTTCTGGACATCATTGAGGAGTGTTCCCCAGGAACCGCCCTGCCCCTGGCTGACGGCGTCCTCGGCTTCATCCAGCACCAGCTGCTGGAGCTGGCCCGAGACTGCCTGGATAAGTCCCAGGAAGGTTTGGTCACCTCCAGGTACTTTGTGGAGCTGCAGGAGAAACTGGAGAAGCTTCTGCATGAGGTAAGTGTCCCTGCAGTCTAAGAAACACACATGCATCTGTGCTCTTTGATTACTGTGAAAAGGTTCCTTCTAGAATTCGGACATTGAGTATTTATGGTGGACATTGAGTACTTTCACGTTGCGCCTATCAGAACTTATAAAAAAAAATTGGTAAAAGGGAGATGATTTCATCCCACTGGCCTGAAAGGAAGGGTGTTGTCATTTTATCTTAATACCGGGATTTAAGCAATAGTGAAGGGCTTGATTATATGATGATTTATCACCGGGTCTTTCCAGGCCAACCTTTATTGTGATAAATGTTAGCTTCTGTCATTTCCTGAGTACTGTTCCACCCAGTGAGTTCTGTCAACTATTATTTTCTGCCAAAGAGGAATTAAAGTCAATCATGACAACCAACGAGAAGTTAATAGGACTTGGCATTGTCAAGTTAAGACATTCAAACACTTGTTCAGATATTTAGGCGGATGTGTGTCCATATTTGAGCCTGTCTGATAAAATCTAAAAATGAAAAAAATAAAAAATGTATTTCCTCTGCTACTTTTTGGCACCCTCAAGTTGGATTATTCTCTTTAACAGTTTTCCTATATCTTCAAGCAATAACTTTGATATGATAACGGCAGAGATTAGTACAGAATATGGAGTGATTTTTGGTCCTGAATGATTTATTCTAGGGCTATCTTGGTTAACACAATAATGCAAAAAAGCTTAACAAATTTCACTTCAAAATACACACCGACGAGACCTTAGTTAATCCTGTTACCAGGTTTTGATCAAATAAATAAAATGCACCATAGTAATATATTTAGAAGGAAATAGTGTGACATTTTGACCCAAAAATTGCATTTGTGTCAAAAAATCTGGGTATATTTGAAAGTCAATTTGATTTATGCAAGATAATAATCAACTGTGTTTAATTGTGAATAATCCAAATAAAAAGTGTGATGAATCAAATTTTTAGAAATGAATTATTTTGGCAGGACTATTACCATATTAAAGGAGTTCAAGTATATTAAGTACAGTAGAACCTTGAGCAAAGAACTTGGTTCTTCAACATGGTTCGCCAAGCAAAACATTCCTACAGTAAAACAGTTCTCCATAGGAGGGAATGTAAACATGAATAATTGGTTCTAACCTCGACAAACTTCGAAGACACTAATGTATTTATGTATGTATGTGTGTGTGTATGTATGTATGTATGTGTGTATATATATATATATATATATATATATGTATGTATGTATGTATGTATGTATGTATGTATGTGTGTGTGTATGTATGTATGTACGTATATATATATATATATATATATATATATATATATATATATATATATATATATGTATA